>NC_053415.1:21355000-21655000 GCF_016859285.1 Xiphias gladius | reverse complement strand
AGAAAAAGAGCTCAGTAGAGCACAGACCTCTGCCTCGGCCAATGTCAAACAACATTCACCAGACTTCAGAGGAAACATTTCTCATTCCTTGTAAATGATCCGGATCTGCCCCAAAATTTAATGGGTTCTTCCCTGGCCCATGCGCCATCCCTCTACAAAGTTCAGTGAAAATCAGTTCAGTAGTTTTTGCATGAACCTGCTGACAAACAAACAATCAAACAAACAGACAGACAGGGGTGGAAACATAACCTCCCTCCCTCAATTTTCAGGTGTGTTCCAGTAATGAAAAACAATTTTCCAGGGCATGTGGGCTCCCTGTATTCAATGGTGGGGCCACAGTGTAATGTTGGCAGGCAAATGATGGCCAATAACACAAAAAAAAAAAAAAAAAAACCAAACCCAAATCCAAACTGTTTTTATTGTTGTCCTCTACAGCCCTCGAAAACAAATGATGTTTTAACTACGACAAAGACGATAGCCATTGTGAAAGACTGTGGTTCCTGTCACAGATTTTTAAATCTCCCTTTCAAAGGGAGAAACTAACGACTCGATACAATGATGGAATTCCTGTTTCTTTTTCTTAAACACCATGATTGTCTCCCAGAGACCATAAATGTGTTTACTTTGAGGGATCAGAATGTATGAAACTAAAGATTATGTACACATGTCACTTTGGATTCCTCTACCAACTACAAACAATGTGCACCATGACAGTCAACAGATGCAGCAGAATTGATGACATTTATTTTCCGTGTTTGTTCTGAAAAAACAAATCATTCTGGATTCTGCTGCGTTTATTTTCAAATCAATTTTCTCTCTCAGCCCACTCGCCACCCACATTGCCTCGAAGCTGTATCTCACACACGCAAGCACACGCGCACGCGCACACACGTACACACACGTATACAGACCCGCACTCACACTTATACAGACCCTTGAATTGCTGCTGATGCGTGTGAGCAGTGTGTCCAGGATGGTGTCGTTGTCGTGGCGATGCAGCAGGATGAAGCGCAGGAAGGTTTTGAGGAGGGAAGTCTCTGTCACACTACGCAGGAAAAGGTCCAGGTAGGCGGTGCTCGCAATCATCTCATCCACCGACGACTAGACATTCACATTCACATGCACATACACACACGCAGACACAGAAATTTGGTATCAAAACTGAAAAAACGGCAATGACACAACTGTCCTCTGAATAATATGAAGTCTAAGAATAAAAACAGGCAATGAGACAATTTCATTATTATTTCAACATTGTTTGCTTCAACTCATCTGTTGAAGAAAGTCAAGCAAACAAATCAGTTCACGCAATTGTTCTACGTCTCCTGTTAATCCACTTCAAACAAATAACAAAAAATATCTTCCAGTAACTCATTGCGCCACGAGTGTTCAATTTCCATCTGTTACACATTTTGTTGGTCCACCTCAATCTGTTTTACTTAAAAGGGTCAATTTACCCAAATCGCAAAAAAAAAAAGAATAAAAAAAATTATTAACATTTTTCCACATACCCTCTATGCTCAATGGTATCCAGTCATGCAGACAGTTTGTGCTTCTAAATACCATGCAAAATAGAACACTGGGAACATTTTTCTAACATAAAAATAATTCCAATGTAAACTGGTGACAGGGAGGTCGGTCCGTGATTACCCAGCGTAACCGTGATCTTATGTCCGCCACCCATCCCTTTCCTACCTTATGCAGCGCGGGGCCCATGACGGGCACAAGGAAGCCATTGTGGAGGTAGTCCAGGAGCTGGTAGCGGACCAGGGGATGAGCAACTTGCACCACAGCGTTGCAGAACTCCAGCGAGTTCATGAACAGCACGAGAGACGACACGCCTATCCAGTCCTCCCGCCGCAGCGCGTGCCAGTCATCTCCTCGAACCTCAATCTTCCGGGGCAGGGACGAGTAGAGAGCGCTGAGGCCCGTCGCCAACACCTGAGGAGAGACAGAGAGGCTTCAGATGAGTCTGCTGATTCTCATCAGCCCCAGTGGGTCAGGTGGACTAAGGTGCTGGACAGCTCACAGGTAAAAATGTATGTATCCTTAAAGTACAAAGATTTTTAGCAGATTTTCACAGATCAATTACTTGAATTTTTAAAAATTAAAAAAACAAAAACAAATTAGTTTAGATTAGTAGATTGAAAGAAAATGACCCAGCACCCATTTTGATAACAGGCAAATCATTTAAGTCATTTTTCACACAAAGTATATTGGGTTTTTTGACTGTTGGTCCAACAAAGTAAGTTATTTCTTGATGTCACCATGGACTTTAAGAAGTTATGATCTTTATCAATTTGTTTACCATTTTGACATTTTATACAACAAATGATTCATCAATTAATCAAGAAAATGATCAGAATCTGAAGCAATAGTAACTTGCAGCTGTATAATAAAACCTTTGCATTCTAACCTTTTCATTAGGGTTTTGTCAAATGTTTTCTTGGACCAAAATAGTTTCATTAATGATTTAAAAATGTTGATAATTTCACACAATGACAATAAGACAGTCTGAAAATTTTAGTTTTAGTCACAGAGGTGACATGTTTATAATGTACATAATACTTGATAGCGTTCTCAGTTTGTTGTCTTAACACCACAAATGAATATGAATAGGTAGAACAGCTCACTTAGCTATCGTAGTCTCAAGAAATGGTTTGAATAAGCGTAATGACTTCCCACTATATATATATATATATATATATATATATATATATATATATATATATATATATATATATATATATATATATATATATATATATATATATATATATATATATAGACATGATGGAAAAGTTCCCATTTTACAGTCCAGGTAAAAATCCTCATGTTACTTAGTATTTTGACAACAGAGGACATTTATGAAACTTTATCTGTATCTTTTTTGATTTTTGCTTGCTTAACCGAGGCCAATATATGATGGAGAAACCTGGACCAGTTAGCCATGACTAAACACATGCAAACAATACATCAATCAAAATTCATCAAAAAAAAAACAAACAGCCGAGCGCTGAGACTGCAGGATGGGAGACCAGGGGAGTGTGTTTGTGATGAGCACTGCTTACAGTACTTAGAATGTGTGAGAATGCACCCAAACAGTGAGGCTCAGGCAGAGAGGAGCATTTGGTCCTGGATGCCACCTCCACTGCTCCTTCTAGCCAGTAAGTAGGTCAGACTGAAGCTACTGGAAGTAGGAAGAGTAGAAAATAGCCAAGCTAGCGCTCTAGCACCAACAGGCAGAGGACCAGAATCCTGACCACAGCATCAAACCACAGGACACAGACGTAAACATTACACAACACCATTCCCTTTCATAATGCGGTTTTAAAGCTAAAATGACGCTCAGCGGCTGCAATTAGTGACCAGAGTTTGGCAGTCAACACCGGATTTAGAACGATGGTGCCGACTTTCAAATATATGCACACATACCCTCAACTCGTACTAAGTCACAGTCAGAATGACGTCCGATGGTTAGGTACAACCCGATTTAGTAAATATGCATGTGAAAGTGCAATGAGTAAAATATGGCTCTTTAATTACATCTAGTGGCAGCTGTAGGAAACTACAACAACAAAAGCAGACGCAGCTTACTGGTGTTCCTTAACAAACTCCCCTTACTTTTTTCTTATTTACAGACTTGGTGAAAATACACAAGAACAGATACACTGAATGTTTTTACTATTTTACCTAAATTAAAAGTCCACCCCAAGTTCAATCTTCAAAAAATGTTTTAAATCATCGTAGTTCTTTTAAAATGTGACTAAGAAAGATCATTTTTGTTTACATCTGGATTGTTTTTTGAGGTGCCTGGCTCTGTGAACTGCTATGTTCAGTAATGTGGTTAAGTTTCAGTTAAATTTGCTGATTAGCCACCCTGGAAGTTTGGAAGTTACTGATTTGTGTAAAACAGCAGCAGCAGTAAGGAGTCTGTATGATACAGGAAGATTTTCAATGTACGCGTTTATCTTAAACAGTGTAAATGTGTGATGCTGGTTGGGGTGGTTATTTTTTCAGATGTTTCAGGAAGCCCGTGTGAGTTGAGACAGAGCTGATAGGATGTAGATAAGGATGAATGGTCTGTCAAAATGCATAGTCATCTCCTTCCCCTTCCATTATCACACACCAACTCTGATGCCTCAGAATGAGACAGCATGCGCGCGTGCACACACACATGCACACACACACGCACACGCACCCACACGCACCCCACACGCACCCACACAACCCCATACCTCTTTCTTAAAAGTAGTGTTGAAAACAAGCCACGGTCCCACATTATAAGCTGCACTCAACTATCACATCATTGAAGAGTAGGTTTTTTATCACACTGATGGCCCTTTTCTCTGAAAGCCAAAATTGACTATAAATAATGCAGTTGAGCCCGATATATTATGCACAGTATTACGCAGGAAAGTGAATGAGATTTAAGTCAGCTAAGCCAAAAGTTGAATTAAACCATTATAGCATCAAAGAAAGGAAAAGGTTGGATATTTCCAAATATTTCCTTTTGAAACAAGCTCAGTGGGATTTACCTTGTTGATAGAAATTGAAACTGTATATTGAGACTATTTATACAATGTCAAACCCAAATGATCAGATCTCGGCTTTTCTTTAGAATCATGAGTTAAGTTCTACCTCACTGGCTTCTTAGGTGCTTTGATTTAAGTTTGATTTCTCCCCTATCAACCATATGCTGTGTTCTACCAGTGTATTGTGGAGAAAAAGAATTGACCAAAACAAAAAGCAAACATCAAATACCAAGAGTAAGGACCAAACCCACAACACCAACAATTTCCAGCTGAAGATCTCCAAGAGGACAATAACAAAACTCTCCGCAAAACTCAATCTCACTAATTATCACTAAAAAAAAATTCCAAAAACAATGATGATAAACTGATTTAGAAAACAAACTGAGTAATTTTCAATAAATGTATCTGTTCTGCATTTGGATCAATCCTCATCTGCACATTCAGCCTATTAGGCTTACATGTATAAGGCCAAAACAAAAGGGAAAAAAAAACAAAAAAACAAAAAAAAAAACAAAACATGTTGCTGGAAATTAAAAAATGAGCGACCGTGCGGAGAGTCAGACATCCACACGAGACAAGCAGAGTGATATCTGTTGCAAGATACGTGGGCGACCTGTACCGATGAAGGTGGGAAACACAGCAAACCTTTTCCACCATTTGAAACGGTAACGTTACCATCCCAATCAGTATATGGAGAGCCGAAGTCAGCCGTCCCACACTGATAGCAGTCATAGCCAGATTCACAAAAATAAAGCCTTTTAATGGTAATGTTAGATCTCTCACACACACACACACACACACACACACACACACACACACACACACACACACACACACACACACACACACACACACACACACACACACACACACACACACACACACACACACACACACACACACACACACACACATCGATATGTATGAAAAAAAAATTACTGTGATAATATTTTTGGCCATTTTTCCCAGTCCCACCTACTACATAAAACATGTAAGAATCCTCAAACACTTTCCATGACAACGTAGTTTTCATGAGCAACATCACTCACCGGGCAGAAGTACGAGTTCTCAGAGATGTAGCGTGCCACGGCTTCATGGCTGGCTGAGGCCGCCATGACCAGCAGAAGCGCGTCTCGGGCCTGCTGCCCGATCGCTCCGTCCCGGTGGATGAATGGCACGAGGAGGGAGAAGATCAGCAGGTTGGTGGAGCCCTGCTGGGCCGGTGCTGCCCGGAACAACATCTCTAGAACCACTGGCTGCCGGGCCATGGTCACACAGACCTGGTGGAGATTTAAAGAGTCACAATAAAAAAACTCTAAAACTATAGAATAGTATGTCAAAAGTATGCCAGCTATCATTCCTTGGTAGGTTGTTATAAGTAACATGAAAACTCTGTGCTACACAATGTTATCAACTAAAATAAAAAACTGTAATCATAGTCTACCTCAGTTATTCAACATGTGCTTCTTTCCGATCGCCAAGACTAGAAAATCTACGCAGTAGTTGAAATAGTCAGTGTAGGGCATCTAGGCGTTCTAGGTCTCAATAATCTTAAGGTCTGTTCTCAGCTTTATATTACGTTCTGCAAATTTGTCTTGAAGGTAGAACGTGTCTATTGGTACCTATACACGCATTAGAAAAGTGTATAAACTGGAGGTGAGTTTACCTGGTTGAGCAGCAGTACCAGGCTGTTCTCCAGGACGGAAGGACAGCCAAGCTCTGGGTCAGCACAGGCTCCCAGCAGCCTCAGCAGGGGGTGGAGAACGGCTGTGTGCTGCAGCAGAGGCTGCTGGGACTGGCCGATGAGCATCTCAAACAGCTTGAGCAGCGCCCCCTGGCTGTCTGGGTCCAGGCCACGGCGGAGGTGCCACTGAACCAGGCACTCCAGAATATTCTCAGTGACCACCAGCTCCAGTATGGGGCCCATGGGTGTTACGCTGGGGTCACCCTCTGAGCTCTCAGCAGGCCTCTCCTCTGCCAACAGACATAACATCTGGTCTGTGTGATTCCTCACTGCTGTCAGGTCATCGCTAGAGGATGAAGGCTCGTGCTGCTCCAACACCCACGAGACCTGAGTAAAAGGAACAGTGTTTCAGTGTAATATTCAACTCTTAACATTGCTTTGATGAGGAGTTAAAAAATAACAAAAGTGTGGCCTCTAATGGGCATTTTATTCTATTTCAGCTGGCCTCTGAAAAAGTTTTGAATTAAGTGGTTTTATGAGGCTTTGTAAGACAATAATCTGGTCTTCAAGGATTTTGTTTCATTTGTTTTATTGGCCTTTTTCACAGCAGACATTCTGCCATGTCACAGTAGGAAAAGACCAGGTGTAAGCAGTAAAATTAAGGATGGCTGCTTTGGTCAAGGTCCTGTTATTATCTGTAGTTTCACTGTCACAGTGGCTGTGTCCAAAATCAATATAGGGAGTGGTAAATGAGTGAACAATGAAATGATTTGGGACACAGACAACATGGAATACAGGTATACTTTAATAGAACGTAGCCTCCATGAATGTCATTAGTAACAACTGTGCTTTTTCTACTATGACAAATCAAAATGTTTACTGTGAAAAAAGCCTGTTGTCAGATGCACTGTAAATTCTGAAGATCTTTGCCCCTTTTGTCATGCTGAAAAATGTGCAGGGTGTATATTCTAGCATTAATTATATATTTTTAAAAAAATTAGATATTATGCAAGCACACAAATTAAACTTTAACATTTTTACAAATATATTTTTATGCAATTTACTGAATTCTCAAATGTATTGACAGATATTAAACATGCAATAAAAAGTAATTATTTGCAATGCAACACGTTATGTTTTTTATTTTTATTTTTTTAGATCGAATGTAACAAAATTGTATAATAGGGGTGTAAAAAAAAAAAATGAACAAATCGACGAGCCAGGGTTTCATAACATTTATCAAGGTGTCTACCAGTCAGCATGACTATAGCAATGATGAATCTGCATATCTGTGAGCAGCTTGTGCAGATAAGAGATGTGCTTCTGCGTTTTAGCAGCTTGAAGTGTGTGGTAAATGTATGAGCTGAAAGCCAGAGCCCAGCGACAAACAATATTGCTGGGAACCAATTTGGTGAGTGTTGCACGACGCATACATGTGTTTGTATACACACACTTTCCTACAGAACCAGTCTCCTTTATTTTATTATATGCATTTACATGTAACTGAATAATAAACACATACACTTCTACTCTCTTCTTAAAAAGGATTGATTTTCTCAAAAAACTGACCGGTTGCTCCAGTTTCCTTCCAGTTAACACATGCATGTTATGTACAGCACTTGGAATCCTGCACCTACACGTAGAAGTAGTTTATTATCTTGTGGATCTGCTCCAACTGAATTGCAGCCTATTAAGACAACTGTCTGCTTCTTCTATAACAAACTTCTCCTTGAAGAATTAGTAAGTATCCAGGCAAAACGTCTGGTCTAGAAAGAGGACAGCTTCAAAGCTTCCACACATCAAAAACCTCCACTAACAGACCCGTAAAAAATCACTTTTCTTCTCATGCTTTCTCAGAGCAAATTCAACAGTCGGGCAGTGGCGAGGCTCTGTAACCTATAAAGTTTCAGTCAGTGATTGGACACGAGCCAGTCACACTGTTAAAGCAGACCAACTGACAAGTCACCAACACTGGCGCTGCGAACTGAATGTTTGTGCTTCCACACATGGTGTCTGGAGAGATAATCATTCACTAAAAGAGCCTTAAAATTCAATCTGGTCTCTCCCCAATTTGTGCTTAAGAAAAAGTGAACATTTAATTCTTATCTGTGTGAGAACGAAACATGCAAATATTTTCTCAACCATGGTAAATAACTTTAATTGTGCAAGGGTGTAAGACATTTAGTGCGGAAACGATTAAACAGTTAATTGATCAACAACAACAACAAAATCAGTTTTTGATGCATAAAAACATTATTTTGATTATCAATTAATAAAGTTATTTTCATCAAGCAAGACCATTCACTGATTGTAGCTTCTCAAATGTGAGGATTTTCGGCCAATTTCTGTTGTTGATCACTGTAAACTGAATATCTTTGGTGGACAAAATATCTTTGGTTGGTTGGTCAAAAAAAGCAATTTGAAGAAGTCACCCGGAGCTCTGGGAAACTGCGATTATTATTCTGACATTAAATAGACCAAATTATATAAAGAAATTAATTTATTTTTCTCAGCCCTGAACAGGTAAAAATTATTATAATATTTGAGGTATGCTAAAATAGCAATTTGCAGTGTTGTTTGTGATATAAATATCAATGCACTAACAACTATCACTGGATTACTTTGATACTGAAGAAAACTTAAAATTTGAAGGGCAAATGAGCAGATTTATTAACGTTTATTCATGATGGAAATATAATGAGATAAGATAATGATATAGTCAGAAGGGTTAAGAAACACTGTATCTAAAGGTATGTGTATCATATCCGTGTATTCAGATTTGACCCCAAGAAGAAGTAGTGAGATTTGTGACGCAAAGTGCTGCAATCGGGCCCTAAGGGATATAAAGTACCTTAATTGCCTCCATGAGCTGTGTGTCACAGCCAATGCTGCTGCTCCAATTGCTGACATAATAATCCAAACCACTTATTTTGAAGGGAAACACAGGTAATCACACCACGTTCTACGTTCTACGTGCACACACAGTTACATTAAGTACTTGAAAGTAAGTGGTTTGGATAAGATTGTTCAACTGAGGACTTTAAAAACCTTTCTGATGGCCTGTGTGCCTGCCCTGTATACTTTGCAGTTAAGCAGAGTATAGCAGATATGCTGTGTTTCCACATCTCAGATATGAAATTTGTGAGTGAAATCTTATTCAGGAAACTAATATCCACGTTGTAAAAATGAGAGGTTGAGTCCACAACGTGTACAAATGGCATTATAATAACAAAATATATAATATAATCAAAATTCAAGAGAAGAGTTATGTCTCCAGCTCACCTGTCTCCAGTGGTTCTCAAACACCATGAGGCAGGTCTCTGGGTCAGCAGTGCAGGGGCTGGAGGGGGCAGCGTTCCGGCCGGACCGACTCCCAGGACCCCGTGGGTTCAACCTGCTCAGCCAGCTCATACTGGACCCGGTTGAAGGCAGGTCAAAAGTCAC
This sequence comes from Xiphias gladius, assembly GCF_016859285.1. Taxonomy (NCBI): domain Eukaryota; kingdom Metazoa; phylum Chordata; class Actinopteri; order Istiophoriformes; family Xiphiidae; genus Xiphias; species Xiphias gladius. The sequence goes on along the minus strand of NC_053415.1, from coordinate 21,645,337 downwards.
AAGAACTCAAAGAAGAGGGAAGGAGTTCCAGTAAAAGGTCAGAGTACAACAGAAAGCAGAAAGAAATTAACAGGGAAGAAAGGGAAAAGATGATGTGGGAAGGAGAGTGAGAAGGGGAGGAGAGAATGGGGATAAAGGGGAGGGAAAGTGTATCCAAACAGAGAGACGGAGAGAAGGAGAGGAGGAAGCGAAAGAGGTCAGCTGTACGGACTGTCACTGCCAGTCAGTGTACATCTAGGAAAAGCCCACTGCTGCTTTAGATACTGTGTGACCCTGTCCTCCCTGTAGACCCTGTCATCCAGTCTGAAGCCAACACCACTCCATAGCCAGTCAGGACGGGCACTCTGTGCTGTGTAAACAAACACAAAAACAGAACATACACAACATGTAAACCTCAAAACATAATCAATGACATATTTTCCCAATCTTTCAAAGCCTTCTTTTAAAGCTCCACAAATATAACTGTGCAACTGTGTTTTTTTCAAATGTTCATTACCAAAACATCTTACTGTATATCCTTTGCTTTGGTTTCCTTACAGAATCTGGATCGGTCTGGGCTAGTGCAGTGCTTTACCCTACAATTATATAGGTCGTAGGCCTATCAGGTCAACAGAGTCGTCAAAGTGTATCATTAATGTCAACATTTCTCGGGAATAGACAAATATTCTATCAGTGTATTTAATTTCATATTCACAATATGTAAGTATATATTGTGAAACTGTATGTTTTCTTGAAACTCTGAACAAATTTAAAGATAAAATAACCAGATGGGAACGTCCAGAATCCAGTGCATTAAATATCTGAAAAATCAAGATACGTCATCACATTGATGAAAAAAATAATTAATTTTTGCCGTAGAGCTTCTGTTTTTTCTGTGTATTCCTAAACAAACATAAGTCGGCCTCTACAGTATGTTGTTCCCAGGGAACCCATTCAGTCCACCTACAGCAAGTCCACCTAAAGCTTGACATGGAAGTCACTGTCTACTAGGGATGCAAATTTCAACCACTTTTGCTGCTTTATTCATTGGCCAAGTTAATGGTAGATTAATCATTAAAAGCTTATAAACATTGTCAGTGTCACAGCAAGTGTCACCACATGTAACCCATGTCAGTCGTGACTGACATTGGGGAATTTTTTCCCCACAACAATAGTAAATTCAGTATTTAAATCAGAACTTAAATAAAAAAGTTAATTATTTATATCAAAAATATTGCCATCCACCTAAAATTGCTGCTCCTGTTCCAACTAACTTTGTTCAACAAACTGGCCAAAACATTAGGAAGCTTAAACGAAATATTTTTGCACAATTTATGGGCTTTACAGAGGGGGATACATTAGACGAGATTCTACATCCAGGAAACTTCAAAAAAAGCATCTGTTTTTGTATCAAGGTTGTAGATGACAAATGCTGACATCAAGTAAAAACTTAAAATTGTCTCTTAGTAGTTTTTTATTTGAGAATATGAGCGAATCTACATGGTCAGAGCACAGTTGTATGTAAAGAGTGTTCTCTGCAAGTCTAATAAAAACATTTGGTTGATCAGTTTTGCACAATATCACAAGGTAGCAAAGATAAAAGAGGAGGCAGCCAAAGTGAACTGATAAGGAGTTGCAGGCAACACTTGCATACTTCACTAGGCAAACTTAAACCGCCAATGTGTCGACTTTTTTTTTTTTTTTTAAATTAGAGACACCTTTGGTTTGACACTTTTCCATATTAAAGACATGGAATTTCAGCATGCAAGTCTAACTGACACCTGTATGGATTGAACCCGATTGCACAAATCCTCTCGCTCCACCTTTGTAGAAGTCTGTTACTGCATTCTTGATCCACTGATTATTAAGAAAGTCCCTATGCCCTTATTTTACTGCTCGCATAAATTATTTAATAGATGAGAGCCTCCATCTATGTTTTTCTTTTGTTTGTTTTCTTAAAAATTAAGTAAACGACATACTGGTTTCTCTAAGTGGGGTAAGGAACTAAGAAAATATGCTGTTGAAAATCTTCTGAATATCAAATAGTCTCCACCTGCAAGTCTGAAAAACATTCAGGTTTACCGCAACATACGGTAGCTAAATACACTACTTCCACGTTGCACTATCACATCCTCATAGCTCCAAAAATATCTGCCGGAAGTAGTGTATTTAGCGATTTATTGTGAGGATTATTTAGAAACTACTGAACAGATGGATCAACAGTTGAGAGGTGGATTATGCTAAAGATGTGGTTTTGATGTTGTGATGCCGTTTTTCTGCTGTGACTCTGGGTTTGCTGTCCTTCATGAACAAGAGGGCTACAAACTCTATAGAACCACATTTCAAGGCTATTTAATGCTCATCGTCGGCAGTGCATTCCTTTAAGAGAAACCGGACTATCAAAGTTAGATTTCTGCTGGGAAAAAACCTGAATTCACTTTAATGCATTTAGTTTAAAGTCAAATGACAAACACACTGCTTAACTGAGCTTGAAATCTATTTCTGAGAAACCTTTTGCTTTAATCTCCCAAGTGTTTGAATAAAAGATAATTCATGGGACCCCTCCGGTGAGTCCAGCGAGGTTCATGAGTTCAGTGTCCCCATGTTAAAATGGAAGTGTAGATAAGTAAATGTTAAAGGACCATGTGTAGGATTTTGTAGCATCTAGTGATGAGGTTACAGATCGCAACTAAATGAATACCCCTCCGCTCAGACCTTCCTTTCCAAGCGTCTAGAATAAGCTTAGGTGGACTTCAGGTGACGTAAAAACGCGAAAACCCCTCTCTAGAGCCAGAGTTAGGTTTGCGGGTTCTGGGCTACTGTAGAAACATGGCGGTGCAACATGACGGGCTCCATGGAAGAGGACCCGCTCTCTATCTAGGCATTAAAGGCTCATTCTAAGCTAATGAAAACACAACATTTCCTAGTTTCAGGTGATAATACGCTAATGAAAACACAATTATGAATATTATAATCCATTTCTGCAAATAGATCTGCCTAAATCCTGCACACTGGTCCTTTAAAGTAGATTACAAATTTGTTTGGTAGTATTATTGTGGCTACATGATATGGCTACATGGCTACAGATTTGACGACTTCTGGCTCGACTTCCCTAAATCGATAAGGCACCGTGCTTTTCTCCACTGAATTTCTCATACAGCAGCTGACAAAGTGTTTAACAGGCCGTCAGTGGGTGAGTCAAAGTTTACTCATGAGATAATTCAGCCTTTTCTTTTAAAGCACTAAATGAATCTATATCTAGACATGAACGGGCAACCCCCGAAGTGTCAAAACTTAGATACAGTATCTACAGTCTGCCTATGATTCACCATAAATGCAATTACTTTAAAGGCACGTCAGCCAGTCTGCCTCAGCATTTCCCACAAATATGAGCTATACCACATTTGGCAATTCAAAATGCGTTCTATTTTCAGGTCACACACAGAGCTTCATAAAAAACACCCATAAAATGAGTTCAAGGTTCAACTACAGATTCCACTAAAGGGAGGCTGCCTCTGAGTTTGTCAAAGGTTAGTGATCAAACACACCATACCACAGCCCGTCTTGACTGTTATAATCTCAGAGCACAAAGTCTAGAGGCCAAGATATACTCTCTCAAAAGTTCAGACAGACTGTAAGTTGAGAAAAGCTCCTTTCCAAAGTTTCTGTGATTTCCTGCAATGTACAAACTGAGAACCACACCTGCTTTCTGTACGAAATGTCCAGACATGCACATGTGTGAAAACAGGCAGGGCTCCAAGGTTTTTGTCAATTCTGTGCATCACATTCCTCACATTTCTACATCTGTCATTATCTGTTTTCAATGTTGAACCACAATGATCACATCTCTGTTTGCAGTGATAGAAGCAGTGAGCTTTCATAGCAGAGACAGGACAGATGTGACTGAAGTCTGTTCTGAACAGCTCTGACAGATGATACGGACACTTGTTTCATATATTTTAAAACCACTGGGGCAAAGCTGATCTTTAAAACACTGTTTACTGATCTCTTGTACCAACCAATACTTCCGCTCTGTAACCACCACTCCTCACTATCACAACCAGTTTCTCCACCAACCCTCAAAGATAGTTGGCACTTCACAAAAGTATGTACAACTGCCTTAAAGTACACTGTTATGGCAAAACACGATATAAGACACATGTAAACAGGGGATATATTACAAAAGTAGAAGGGTACTAAGAGAGTGCAGACCTCCAACAAGGCCAATGTCAAACAACAATCACCAGACTTCAGAGAAAAAAATTCTAATTCATAGTAAATGATCCAAATCTACCCGAAAATTTAATGGGTTTTTCCCTTGTCCATGCGCCATTCCTCCATCAAGTTCGGTGCTAATCGGTTCAGTAGTTTTTGCATTAAAAAAAAACAAAACATAACATAAAATGTAAGTAGTTTTGAGTGTTTTGAGTTTCAGCCCTAATATCATTTTTTTTTTCAATATCTTACATGATTTATAAAGAACTCTTCCTTATATTTAGAGTCAAACATCAAACTTCCCAAGCGCATTACTGCTTACATTTGTCTTAATACAGAGAAGCTGTATGAAAACTTTGCTTACATTAAATGCAGTATTGGGCTGCAAATAATGATTGTTTTCATTTTCATAAAAATAACTGATTGGCAATTGATCTTGTGTCAATCAATTAATTGGCTAATCATTTAAGATCTAATGCATTTTAGAAATAGCAAAATTTTATGTGCACTAAAGTTTATTCTTGAGCTTGGAAACAGTGCTGACTACGGCTGTAAAAGCCAATAGTAAGTGGACCTTGAGTTAAGACAGTAAAACTAGAAAAATTATGATTTCAATCCGGAAATATGTGATCAAAGAATAAGTAAAGAATACTTGAGTCTGGCCAAGCATTTGCTGACTTCCATACTTTAAAATTTTGGATGCTATGTGCTACAAAACACAATTAAGTGGATATTCATTTTCTGTCAATCCATATGTCCATCACGATATAATCTGTTTCAGTACCGTGCACATTTAGTGCAACTTCAGGCATTTGCTCTTGATCAAGAGAACTGATCAACTCAATTTTTTTAACTGGATTTAGATTACACATCAATGAAGAGTTGACCGATTTTGACAAATTGGGGAAAGGTTAAAGACAACTTCCAGAGCACTCCTTGGGCCCGAGTTTCAGGAAACACAATATTGCCGTGTTTAATTCAGGACGCTAACGTTTACAGACCGTAATCATGCCAAGGCAGGCATCAGTCACTGACTGCAGTGCTTTGGGTCATGTGTCCCCCTTCACTCTGACAGACTGTTAGCGCACCTTAATAGCTCTGAGCCTTGCAACCATCAAACAGCGACGACCTTGCCTTTAAACCCGACTGTATATTGACCTTCTCTCATTAACACTTGAGCTCTACATCTCATCTCGCAGGCATCACCCTGCACCAAAACCTCCTATTATCCAGGGCGGAGCGGTTTGCGTTGGATTCCGTCGGAAAACAGCAATCAATGCGCTTCAATTGCGAGATGATGTAGCAAGCTAGTTGATGGTACAAAGATAACTGGCTAGCTTCGAAATGTCAACCGTGTAGGTAGTTAATGTATCCAGCTGGCGTGCTGGAGCTCTTCAGTGCTAGGTAATTCAGAAGTGACTTACCTTGGGTGTTTATATTTGTCTCAACAGTTGTTTCGAGTTGCCGATGTCCGCGGATACCCGCTAGCTGGTTGCTAGTAAGTTAGCGCTGGTGGGCTGCTAACGACTAGCTGCTAATGAATTCCACAATGTCAGAGCAGTGAACGGATGAACAGCGCGGCAGTAACCTGGGGATGACTGGCGGGCTACAGCACACTGAGCCGGGGAAGCTGACAAATTAACCACTCCTTCACTCGGGCTGCTGTGCATCCTGTTAGCGACAAATAAACATCCCATTTGATGATTTCTCAAATACTCTTCCCTTTCCCGCAGCCATCTTACTTTAACTCCTCCTACACGGCTTCTCTGACTCACACCTCCACACTGCTGCTCCACACTGCCGTATGAAGGCTTACATTCTTGACCGTGGTGGTAAAACACGAGCCCCAACTGAAAGTCCGCTTTTTTTCCCTGACGTTTCAACTGTCTCGCACCATCTCCAACACTTTGCTAAGCTGTCTTGGAGGTGAACACGTTGACTGCATCCTTCTGGCTTCGGGCGTCCTGTGTTGGCCAGGGACACTGCAGCGAGGTCTATCCCACTTCCATAAAGTTGGGGGGACTCAAAGGACAAATTTTAAAAAAGGAGTGGTCAAAATCAAAGCAGCGGGGACAGAGAAACACAAACTTTTACTCCCCAAAAGCTCTAAAAAGGACGGATCCTATACATTTCCCCTAATGCAACATAAATACTGTCTTTAATCGAGAGCCAAAATGAAATCAGAACCTCTGGGTTCTGTTCCCGGAGTAAGAAAACTTAAAGCAGCTATGCTAATCACTAAAACTACAGCCCACAGTAGTATTTTGAAAAACCATCTAATATTGTGGTTTATTTATATTTATGTTTTGGGTGGCCTTTAACAAACGCTATTTTTCCTTAAGCAGTAGACCTTTACAGGCTAAAAAGAAGCTCAACAGAAGAGGCGAGCTCATGAGCAACTGAGAGATTGAATTGAGTTGCAGAAGCTGTTGAGAAAGTGGTTATCCCGGACCAGATGTCATGACCTCAGTTAAATGTTCCACCCTCCTTGCCTCCTACTGTAAATACTCATATCTTATATCCACACCCCACACATTCAGTTTGTAATGCAAGTCCTCTGGTAATAATTTCAAGCCTCTGACCCAAGCTGGAATAACCCTGATGCCATCACTATGGTATTGTCTTGGTTATTTTTTCTGAACTTTAGAAAGCCCTACCTCCAGAGCCCCAGAAGGCACCATACAGGTTTAATAGTACTCCATGTGGTGAGTCATTAGAACTTCATGTGTAAAATCTTTTAAAAGTTGAACACAACAGTTCATTCTTGACCTCGGAAATAGTTTGACAAACTGTTGTCTGCTCATGAAGACTGTGTGATATGGCTGAAAGGTCTGGAAAAAGCTAGTTAGTGAACTTTGAGTTGGGATTGTTTTGTCAAAGTGCTCATGATGGTTTCTTGTCATTATGAAAGGTTGGTATTTAATGCTCTATGTCAGTCTGTTAAGCTTCAATCTCTCTGTTCAAGGCAGTTCATCTGGGCAGTACAGAAGTATTACCAGCAAAAATATACTAAAGTTTTAATACTGTAGCTGGTCAAGTATATAGGGAAGGTGGAGGGAATTCTAACAATTTAATGTGGCATTACTGTTGGGTAGGCATGTGATATCTAATATATGTAATAATGAAACACCAGCCCAATGAAACATTGCAAATACAAAAGAGCAAAATGCAAAATATAATACAAATACAACTGTATTTTCAGTTCTTAAGATTTAATCAAAGGTTTTCATTCAAACTCGGATTTGCATTTTCAGTCTGACATGTTCTATGTTCCCAGTTCCTGTTTTTTCAGTTTCACTTTCAAAGTTTTTCTTGCAAATTTCCCATTTAAAAATATACATTTTTCATTTAAATATGATATTTACTTTTTTGTTTTTTGTAAATAATTAATTTGGCTAGATTTTTTTCAAAATTAGAATAATAATAATGTCTCTTTTGATTTTTAGTTCTCTTTAATGTGAAATATAGTATTTAAAAGTACATATAGGTATAGTGCACTGTGTGTATGTTCATTGACAGTGACACATTCTCTGTTGTTTGGGCTCTATACTCCAGTCATTGTTTGTTGGCTCTAGCAGCCTCTGGGATGTGCAGACGATGACCTCTCTGGTTTTCTAGGGGAGGGAAGAATTCCCAGAGGACACATGACATCTGTTGTGCTTTCCTTCCATAGAGACCAGCATCACCAAGCAGTGCTCAGGTGGACCTGGTTTGTTGTTAGTTGAACCACGCAGTACCGCCCGATGCAAGTCATCGAGGTTGTTTGAATTACTGTCCAAGAAAATGCATCGCTCATGCAGAGGGTAACAAGACCAAGAGCAAAGGCCATCCTCTTTTTGAAAAATATGTTAGTCTAATGCTAAACTGTGGAGAATGGATAAAACAAGTGATATTAGTATTAGGAGTAACCAATGGCAGAGACTCCTCAGGTGGCATCGGGGACAGAAAGTGAATGAGGAAGGAGAGGATGTCAAGGCTGAAGGGAAACGTAACACCATTCTGGATCTGAAGCTGAAAGTTAAGTGAGTAATTAATGGTTGGGCTAGACATTGTCGCAAAACAAAAAAAGGGCTTTTGATCACTATGAAGAGTCTCAGTCTTCCAGCAAATGGGATCATAATAGCGCATTTATTCAATACACTGCGTCATTTTTTTACTGCTGAAACCGACAAAGGGTCTCGCGTGAGAGAATAAACGTTTGGAGTCCAGCTAATTAAATCAACTTGAAAGCTTTCTTTATCCATAACAAGAACATGTTCAATTGTGTACTTTAGCATTGTCCTTACATATTAATGCATTAGAGGGTTTAAAGGAAGGGTCTTCCAAATCATAGGCTATTACTAAATACTGTAAATAGAAGAATTTGACTAAAATTATAGACAGTTGTTTAAGTTTTTACAAATACGTATGGTGGCAATTTAGGCAAAATGAATATTCTGATAATTACCACAGTATAATCTCGATATGGCTTTGTTATGATAGGTATAAAAGCATTCAGAACCATTTGGTTAATATATATCGCACTGAGTCAAATGTTGTTTTGAAAAATCCTACATATTTCAAATATAGAGATATGATTTCAAGTATCTATTTGTAATTTTGTAAAATTTGAATTATTATTCACTTAGACATGAGAACTGAACCATCATATATCTCTATATGACAATTCTTCTCATTTCCCTCTTCCTTCTCTGCGTCATCATTTTCTATTCAGTTGGAAAGAGTGGGTGGTTGATCCGGCAGAAAATTTTTATTACGTCTGGCTACAGGTCATGATCTTTCCTATTGTCTACAACTGGGTCATCATCATTTTGAGGTACAAGCATGGAATATGATGAATATCAAGTAGTATGTATCATACTGTATATCTAAAGATGTAACCTGTAATCATTTGATATCCCTTGAAACTCAGTCTTATTGGTTGTGTTTTGTCAGGACATGTTTCACTGCAATTGCACTGAGCTACCTGCCTGTGTGGCTTACACTGGACTATGTGTCAGACCTCATGTATATGCTTGACATGATCATCACTGTTCACACAGGTGAGTATTTTTATTTTTGTTGGTTTTAATTGAGACTTTGAAATAGAATATAACTCTTTGGATTAAAAGTTTGTCAAATATGCAGTCGTATAAAATGTGAAATACTGTATTTAGGAACACTTTACAGAAGCAAGCATGCTGCTATTATTATATGGTTTGTTCTGTGGTGCTGATTTGGCCCCATAGAGCCTTTTATGTTCTGTTGGTAAACACTAGAAGGAAAATTTCAGAAGGAAAATAAAGTCTTAGGTTCTATATGCACCTTCGGTCTACAATAGTAAAAATAAAAAATAAAAAAGAAGGGAGAAGAAGAAGCCTTTTACATTTCATTGTGCAAAAGAACTTATCTTCACTTGTATGAACTGCTTTTACATGGCTCTGCTAATAATTTGAACAGGAACAAAGTTTCAGTCTAGTTTTGATGAATTGAAATGGCATTTGGTTTTGTAGGTCATCAGTCATTGCATTATTGGGTCAATGAGACTGGTAAACTCAGATTTTTCTAAATCCTCCCATATATCTGATTTGATGCCAAATAATATGGAAGTGCCTGAAAAAGCAGACAAGTGGGCTGCCTTATATCAGCCTTAGTCCATTATTCAGGTTAATTTAATTATAAGCAACAGATATAGTGCCATATTGACCATTCACAGCATTTTACCCCCCACATGAGCAACTCTGCCACCAAACAGTCATCTTGAGTTGTCAGATGATGATAATGCTTGCAAGTCATAAACACTGAAATCTTGGCCATTGCTACTTTGTACTCATAATGTGAAAGCAGTATTAACTCTTGCAATTCAGGAAGCTTTGACAAGGTAATTGTACCAGTTTATCAAGTCTACTCTAGGCTTTGTTAAGCCTTGTTCTTCCCTCTCCAGGTTACTTGGATCAGGGCATCCTGATAAAGGACCTAACTCAGCTGAAGACGCGTTACCTGCACTCTAAACGTTTCTTAAGGGACCTGGCTTCCCTGCTGCCCACCGACTTCCTCTACTTTGTCTTTGGCATCCAAACTCCGCTGGTGAGGATCAACCGCCTGCTGCGTTTGCCACGACTCAACGAGGCCATGGATCGCATGGAGACGAGAACCTCCTACCCCAACACATTCCGCATCTCCAAGCTCATGATCTACATCTTTGTGTTGATCCACTGGAATGCCTGTCTATACTTTGCACTGTCAAACTACATCGGCTTTGGAAGTGATCTTTGGGTCTACCCCAACATCACCACCGCAGAGTTTGCCTCCATGCGCCGTCAGTACTTTTACTGCTTCTGGTTCTCTGCCCAGATTTTCACCACAGTAGGAGACACCCCCCTGCCAAAAAGGGAGGAGGAGTACTTGTTTATGATTGCAGACCTGCTCATTGCCGTGCTGGTGTTTGCATCAATTGTTGGCAATGTTGGTAATGTCATTTCAAGCCTAAGGGACCGTGATAACGTCTTCTTCCCTAACCATGAGCTGGTAAGTTGGAAGACTGTCAGAGAGAAGACTCTTCTTTCTTCTGACAGAAGAAGAAGAAGAAGACTTTAGTCCTCTTTCTGACAGTTTGTGAAATTTTCTTGTAATACTGTACATATAATACGACACAAAGTAAAGTGAGACAAAATGAATTCATTTGTATTAATGAAAATAAGGTTCTTCTTTTCCTTTTTCAGGTGAAGGCATACCTACGGAGCCATCACATTAGCAAGGAGCTTCGACAGCGTATTGACAGCTGGTACCAGCATCTTCACATCAACAAGAAGATCATGCGAGAGAATGAAATCCTGCAGCAGCTGCCCGTACACCTGAGGACAGAGATCGCTGTCAGCGTTCACCTTCCCACCCTCTCTAAAGTCACCATCTTCCAGAGCTGTGAGAAAAGTTTGCTGGAGGAGCTGGTGCTTAAGCTAACACCTCAGGTCAGGGAAAAGGTCGCTCGAGGAGTTTTAGCAGGCACCGGGGTTGTTAGTGTGTGTTCAGAACAAAAATAGTTTGATGAATTTCACCTTGATAAATACTGTACATCCACGAGTTTGAAGGTTTATCGGACCAAAAAATCCTAACAAAACAGTTTATAATGCTATAAGACAGGAAATTTTTTCAAATTCTGTCAGTTTAAGTCGACCATCACTTTATCCTCCATCAAGGCTGGGATGTAGACAGTAGAATTAATTATGTTGTTCTTGTTAGACAGTAATCTGCCAGGAATGCACGTTTGGACAGATTTAATTGGCCAAAGCAGTGTGTTGCCAGATGACAACACATTGCGTTGTGGCCAATGAATGAGGGGGCTGCGTTTTTCATTGTGTCGATCTTAACATGGCGTTACTCTGTCGTATATGCTGCTAGATATCATTGATATACTGTGTAGGACATTATATGAGAGATGACTGTTTCCCCTCAGATCAATTGTGATGGCTGACTTTTAATTTCCCCCACAATTAAGAGCCTATTGTGACTGACCATTGTCCTGTTTATACTGTAGGCTTCTTTCTTTGTCTAACTGAAAAAGGGGGTAATGGTAGGACTAAATTGGCATGGGACTGGGATGGGAAAACTTGACAAGAGAGATGGGAGAGTTCATCTGACAGTTTATTCATATGCCTTATTTATATGCGTCATGTAGCAGTTTGATCACAGGGTCAGGATAATACGACTCTTTGTTCAACCTAAATTAATAAGATTACAAGTAACTGGACTCTGTAGACCTACACCTAAGAGAGATTCAAAGCATGAAATCATGTTTAGACCTACCCAAACTCTGTAACAGTTAACATGGCAAATCTGGGAATTTGGGGTCGGGAGTACAAGGCATGGGGATGGGATTTGACCAAGAGCCATTGACACCAGCCAAGACGCATCACCCTCCCAGGTTCAATACTCAGTGACTCAATGGCATATTCTGTTCATATGTGAATTCAATCCTATTGCCTAGTTTATTCTCTAGTACATCAGAAATGCTTTCAGAAAAGAACTGTTTAAAGATGAAGATGTTTCTCATGACTTTCTCATAAAGGTGTTCAGTCCAGGAGAGTACGTCTGCAGGAAAGGAGATGTGGGCCATGAAATGTACATCATCAAAGAGGGAAAACTCGCAGTTGTAGCAGATGATGGGGTCACAGAGTTTGCTGTGCTGAGTGAAGGGAATTTCTTTGGGGAAATTAGTATCCTCAACATCAAAGGTAAGTCAATTCTCTGGTCATACAACATATATTAATTAATGTAGGTGGTGAATAGACTCAGAATAGAGGGTTTAATTGTCTCACCAATGCAAAAAAAAAAAAGGAAAAAGTTGAATCCTAGACTTTTCTTGATGCATCAAGCAGACAAGGTGCTTTTGGTCCTTGCTATTTGATTCAGTACAAATGAAGTGAATAAAGTACCAACTGTGCTAAGACTGGTCAGGACTGGAAAGTTTGACAACTTGTAGGTTGTAGCTGAGATCAAATTTAAGATTAATCCTACAACTGTGGTCAGAGTCACAGAGAATGGGCATGGGAAAGCTCCTATAGATGAAGCTAATGAATGGAAATTGCTAGTTCTCTGAGGTGGGACAGTGAGGCTGGGAATGCAGATTGCAGAAGTAGCGTACAATACCTTTATAGTGTGAGAATGCATGTTTTGGAATGGGGGGATAATAGTGTATGAAGTAAGCAAAAGTAACATTAGTGTAGTGTGGCTGTGCTGCCTTACAGTTGGCACTCATTTGCAAAAGTCGATGCAAATCTCCAATTACATTCAGAGTCCCACAGGGTTTCATTCGTGGGCCTCTTCAATTCAAACTCTCCGTTCTCACATGGCTGTGCAGCATTAAGCAATAACACATAGATAAAAATACCACATTAACATATGTGATATTAATTTTATAAAATGTTAATAGAAATATGTTAAAAGCTAAATGATAGCATCAAACTATAAACATAAATTATGCAGCACATAGTTGAGAGACACAATCTTAGAATATTAACACTTAAACAATATTACTATTGACCTTTGTGATTTAAAACAGCTGAAATTTCCCTAATGTTCCTTTGAAATCTGAAATGGGCTCGTCTTTAATAATAATAAAGGTTGGCCACATCATATCCTTTGTACTGATATTTTTTTGTTTTTAAAAAAAATATCACCAATATTTTAAAGGAATCACATGTTTCATTTTAGGTAACAAGTCAGGCAATCGTCGTACTGCCAACATCCGAAGCATTGGCTTCTCTGACCTGTTTAGCTTGTCCAAAGAAGACCTGACAGATGTGTTATCTGAGTTCCCTGCAGCCAAACATCACCTGGAGGAGAAAGGCAGACAGATCCTCACCAAGATGGGCATGTTGGAGGAGAACGGGGAGGGAGAGCAGAAGGAGGCAGAGAAAGTTGAAACCAAGATAAAGAGGCTGGAGAGAAACTTGGAGGTCTTGCAAACAAAACTAGCCCGACTTATGATGGAACTAGAGTCGAGCAACTGCAAGATGCAAGCCAGGGTGGCGCAGCTGGGGTGGGAGGTGGCAGCGATGGAGATTCAGCTAGCAGAAGAGGGGGAAGAGGGAGAAACAGCACAAGGAAGAAGTGAAGGGGTGGGAGGGGAGGTTGAATGGGAGCGAGAAGAGGCAGAAGGAGAGGAAGAGGAGGGTTCAGACGCAAAGGTGAAAAAACAGGGACATGGAGAAGATAGTAACGATGTGACCAAAGAGGGAGATGGAGAGAGCATTAAAAGTACAAAGGAAGATGGGGAAAGGATATTTGAGGGAGATGAATCTGGGCTGAAGGACCTGGATGACCAGGAAAAGAAAAAAGAAGACGATGAAGAGAAAAACCAAGAAAAAGGAGATGACAGACCTGGGAAAGCAGATGGAGCTGAGATTGAACCTGAAGACGAGAAAGAGGAGAAAAGTGGAGAGAGAGAATTTGAAGAGGGGAGAGAAAAGGCTGAAGACTCAAAAAAAATAGGAATGGAGCAGAATGATGAAGGGCAGAAAAAATGAATTAAAAAGCAAAATAACCCAAAAGTAGAATGAAGTTTTAAAAAATCTAAATGTGTATTTTTTTCTGTAGGCATTTGCCTGTTTTATATCAATAAAAATATTGAAAACCTCAACATCTAAGACAAACTTTCTTGGAACACAACTTTGTACCTGTAGATGGCAGCATTGTATCCCCCACTGTAGATAAAAGTGTATCATCCAAAACAGAGCTAGTGTTGAAACTAAGGAAAGATGGTATTTTTATATTACATGTATTTATTTTATTTTTACATTTTTTCTTTTTTATTGGACAAAATACTTGACATTGTTTGTGGGTTGAATGGTGAATTGATGTTTTTAAAATGAATGTAATGTACAAACTTGATGTGGAGTTTTGTCAGATGTATACTCACTTTGACAATTTGAACAAATAATAGTTATTGGGAGCAAATGAGCATTGTTTTGTACTGATGGTCAACATCTTTTATTTGACCATATGGTGAAATAGCTGTATGTGACTTTATACATTTTGCAGGTGAAATCGTCGCTGTACATTATGTCCACAGTTTAAAACTAAAAATCAAGCAATAGTTTGTTTGCTGGGGAGCAGCTGGAAGCTGCAAAGGAAACCTGGAGGCTCCCCCTCCCCATCGTAACCAGCGATGTCACCAAAAATACCCGAGTTACCCATATTCCCTGGAATGTCATTTTTCTAACACGTCTGTTTTACAGTTAACATTATTATAACATAAATTCTCTCTCTTTAACTCTGTAAAGGCACAATTTGTGATCCAAAATGTAAACAAATAGAGTTGTATGTGAACGTTTAGGCACTGATGGGAAAAATACATATTTTGTTGATTTTTGAAGTAAAAAAAAGTACATACAACCACTGCAGCAAACAGACATGAGAAGAGCCGTTCTTCAAATGTTAATGCACTGTTACTTTTAATTTCATTAACTTAAAAGATGGAGGAAAAAAAAGCAGTTCGGGTACCCTACTGAGACAGTACTTACAACTCCTCCTTTTCCAGCTGTTAAGCATGGGGGTTGAAGTATGCTGCTTTGGGGCTGTGTGGCAGCCAGTGAGTCAGGAAATGTTGTGCAGACAGAGGGAAGAATGGATTCCACCAAAAATCAGCAAATTCTGGACGCAAATGTCAAGCAGTCCTTTACTAAGTGAAAGGTTACTATGTACTGTAATTTACCCAACAAACTTTTGCAAATTGTTTCTTGTCACCACACCAATGAAAAAAGAACCTACAGTCACTCTAATAATCCGGTATTATAATATCTAATAATTTAACAATGACACGAGCCATTCTTTTGTATAATGACTACTTTTACTTTTGATAGTACATTTTACTGATAATGCATCAGTACTTTTACTTAGCTAAGTAAAATTTTGAGTGCTGGATTAGAACCCATAACTGAGTACTTTTATAATGTGGCATTGCTACTTTTACTTAAGTTAAGGATCTGAAACTTTCTCCATCATTGTAAGCAACACAAAATGCTTACTTTCCACCTCGTAACAATAGTGGAAAGTAAGTAAGTACATGTATGTGTAAAATATGATGCATTGTAAAAAAAATAACTTAAACAATTAGATTATTAGTCACTGATCAAACTATTATTCAGCAACTGTTTTGATAACTGATTAATTGTCTTCATTTCTCATGCTAAATGCTAAACACTTTTTTGGTGTCAGCTTGACAAATGTGAGGACTTGCTCATTTCCCTTGTTTTAAATTCGAGTAAACTGAATATTTCCAAAATTTTTCACTTGTCAGCTCTGGGTAAACTGTGATGGGCATTTCTTACAAGTTTCTTACGTAAAATAAAGAATCTGACATCGTTTCGCTGCACCTGCGATCTTCTTCGCACCTGTACTTTAAAAAAAAAAAAAAAAGCACAGGTCGACCCTTTAATGACGCACAGCTTACGCACTTCCCGGAAGTGCAGCGGGGGGACATAGGCCCCATCGATTCAATACAACTGCACACATAAGCACTTACTAATAATAAACTTCAGTTTGTATGTCATTTTCATGGAGTCCTACCGCTAACACATATGGAGTGTCAAGAGGAAAAGCCAATCATCTATACTATGGAAAACAAGCCGATTGTGACATGTGAGTGTTTATGAAAAAGGAGGCGTTATAGTCTTGTTTTTTCTGGTCTTGACAGTTAGCCTGCTAGCTATGGGTATTAGCTCGTTTTAGCTAAGCTAGCAGGTACACTCCTATTAACCAGGCTGGAAACGCTGTGAGCGCGTGTGTGGCGTCTGGTGGCTTAATTTCTACTCGTAATATTTTCGTACTCATAGGCTGCACAGCTGTCTGCGCAAAGTGTTCGCTTGGAAAGCGGCGTCGCTCTCAGCTAGCTAGTGGCTACATTGATTAACAGGCCGAGCTAACGATATAACGTCACGGCGAGAAGCTGCAGTTTTGGGAAGGATTTCACCTTGTTCCCCACTGGACAGCCGCCGTTTCCTGTGTGTTAGCAGCACGGGCAGCAGGCGCCACATGCTGCTTGGACGATGGGGGTCGGTTTTCCATTCATAATTCCCTTGGAGTCTCTTGGAAGCTTCTTGGAACGGTTATTTTAGGAACCGACTCTGGCGGTGGGTGCCAGCTTCACATCACGCCGCAGGCTGCTCCGTTTTTAGGACAGTGCGCCTAAGGTGCTCCAGTGCTGGAGTAAGGAGGAGTAGAGAGTGGCGCTGGGAAGTCGGAATATGACAGGAAATAATGGGTATGACAGTTTACCAGTGTTGGTAGATTCAAAATCCTAAATTACAGATCGCCCGGAGTAGGGACCAGCGAGCACCTGTGTCCTCTGACAGGTGTCCCAACGCAGGTCTATGCCTCTGGACTCATCATTGTTCTATTTATGACCTCTGCATTGATAATTAGATACAAGAATAAGCAACTCAGTCTAAGATAAATACAAGGAAGCCTTGAGGTTGTGTAACAATCATTACCATAGTGATTATTAGGACACATCCATATCCCTCAAAGAGTCTGTAACATTAGAGCTGCAACAATTAGGTGATTAATCAGAAAAATAATCGGCTACTATTTTACCACTTGATTAATCCTTTGAGTTTTGTTTCAAGCAAAAGTGTTATAAAAACTAAACACTGCTACACAGTCTCTGGTTCCAGCTTTTCAAATGGCAGGATTTGCTGCTTTTCTCTGTTTTATATCTGAGTAAACTGAATACCTCTTAGGCTTTTTTTGTCAGACAGAACAGGACATTTGACGACATCACCTTTGGCTCTGCAGCTCATGATTCGCAATTTTCACAATTTTTTAATATTATTTAGACGAACAATCGGTTGACCAACAGAAGAAAAGATTGGCAGATTACTCGATGATGAAAATAGTCGTTAGTTGCAGCCCTAGTGACCATGGTGTAAATGTCTAATGTCTCCCTTCTCTAATCTAAGCAGAGAAGGCAACTGGATAAGTAAACCGTTACCTTTCCAGTTTCTAGCTTCCTTTGGTCAAGGATGGTTAAAATGTTTATTTACTGTACTTTGGAGAGGATCTTTTTTTTTGGAATTTGAATGCTAATTCTTAACTATAAATCTTATGGTTACAGGAGAGACACAAGGGCTGAGGTAGAAAGGGGCATTTGTAAGTCAGAATATAGAATGAAACTGACATGAGAGTTTACCTTCGACAGTGTTTATTATTAGGTTCACTGTGTGAGCCTCCAGTTGTCTAAAGTTGGATGCGGAAAACAGCAGAGTTCTGGGGAGGGGGTACAAATGTTAGGTGCTTTTCTTGGCTACAAATGACGACTCTCTTTCTAAGTTTGTGATGACCGCGCGGTGAGATCATTGATTTAAATTACCTGCAGGCTGTACGTGCCACTCAGATGAAGTGTCACTTTATCCTAAAAAAAAAAAAAGTTAGCACATGCCGAAACACTGATTTATAGATTTATGAATAAATGCTTGCATCAGAGTTACGCGTGTGCAACCCTCTGCTCCTTCTGCTTTTCCAGACGCCCCAGCAAGATGAGCAGTGTTGTACTTTTACATACTTTTTTTATTATGTGATCCTTTCTGTATGATTGGGTCACACAGTCAAAAGGATTTTACCGGTGTTTATTTTGCGTGGGCTGCATTTGATGGCAACTCTATGTGTTAACTTTTGTGAACATTCAAAGTTAAGTTTTGTTTGGCGTATACTTAAGCGTTAGCACCCTTGAAGGATTAATGATATAAACCAAAGCACACGGGTGCTTTAAATAAATGTGCATGCATTTTAACAATGACATTGATCTCCCAGTTTCATATCGAATCACACTGGTCTGTGCCAGATTAAGAAGACCAACAAATTACAGTGTTTGCTGGCTGCCAAGAATTGTAAGAGTGACCAGTTGATATTAGGTTACTGTCTTGATTGCACATGCAAATTACTCAAACCTTTTCACTTATGGCCTATGATGCAATAGCTAGGTCATATGCCACACAGCAAAAATCCACATGATCAGTGAGGGTAATCTATTTACAGTGCAGTCAAATTCTTAGCACAGGGAAGTGTTTTGGCCCAGTTCCAGCACACTGGGTTCAATAGAACTGACTGTGAAGTTTAAGTGCTGATTTTCGTCTTGCAGCACGTTTGAGGGTGTTTACATCCATACTGAGTGAACAGTGTAAGACCAGTATTACTGTTTACCCTTGGGGAATAGTCATAAAAAGGGGCTTTTCAGATAGTTAATTGGATGTGGTGGTCCAGTTATTAAAATGCAAACAGCTACCATGAATGACAGCTTGAACATTTCTGAAATGAATCACCTGCCGTGAAATTTAAGTCACTTTATTTTTGTGCTGGACTGGGAATTGTAACAGTCATAGGTTGCCAGGTGGGGTCCTGGTCCACAGGTTTGGTGGTGATTTAGAGGATGGATCAACTTCAGAGTTGTTTTTGTTGATCAAAGTTGGTCTGCACATTAAAGGAAGCAAATGGGAGAGAGGACTGACTCATTCTCATTTCTCAAAGTATGAAATGTGCAGGGACATGTGAATCACTTGTAATAAAGAGATAATATCCAAGGCCTACAACACAGTTCCCAAGACATACTTTTAACTTTTGGTTTTCTTAGTAGCGTTTCACTTTGTAATCTTGCTTTTCACTTGAGTTTAGGGTGTTTAAATTATTAAACACAATCATAATATTAGAATTTTACTACTTACTTACTGCTTGTACTACTCAGTTATTGTTATGAGGACATGACAATGGCTACATAGTAGATTTCAGTTTTCCCAAGAGCTATTTGATTTCTTCTTTTCTGACCTAATGTTTAAACCTCCTTTGTTCTCCCCCTTTCATCACAGGTGCTGGAGACCAGGGCTTGTTTACGTCTCTCTATACGTCATTGGCCCAACAACTTCCCAGGGAGCCAATGGAATGGAGGCGGTGAGTACTGCCCTGCTGAATGCATCGTGGAAAAAGCATGGTATTAATTATCATCGTGAAGGTTGTAAATCTCAATTGTTTTTGACACTGTCAGAGAGATATACGGTTATTTTGAAAAATGTATTTAAAGGGCTACTCTTGAATTTTTGTCCACTCTCCCATTCATGTTGGTGGTTATGTTTTCGGTACAGGTCGTCCAATGTTTAACATCATTACACTATGCATTTTTAATTTCTTAAATAGACACAATCAGAGCCGCAAGACATGACATGCATGAAACATTTATAGTAAAGGACAAGCATCATTTAGGCAGCAGTGAGTGCAGGATGTACATAAATATGAAACCGTTCAGTAACTGTTAGTTTAGAGTTTTAACAGTGGTGGTGATGGGTAAGAAACCATCTGGGTTACAGGGTCAGAGACTTTGTGCTTCACTCCCTTTACTATCCTCTGTACTTGCGGATAGAGACATTTAATGACTGGGTGGGATCGCTGGTGCTTTCTGATGAATTATTCTCATCCACACTGTGACAATAAACTGCTGTGTATTATGTAAGGATGCTTTCTATGACGGCTGAATGCAAATGGAGCAGGAGTTACTTGCCTCACCTTGAATTTTATGAGTTGAAATGGGAAGTAAAGTCTTGTTGGGCTTGTTAATATGATGTCTGCATTGATATTCCGTTAAAGGTTATTACTTGTGAGTGCCAAGAAATTGGAGTGAGTCAATGGAGTGTACCAGTGACGACTATTAGAGTTTTGATGTGTGTCAAACAATGGTTTTGATGTGTTCAGAAGGAGATATTGACCATGACCAGGCTGAATGTATCTGTACACTGTTTGTCAACTGTGTTCTGTATTGTGGTGGTTTTTGAAGAGCAAGGTTAATAACGGAGAATGAAAACACAGCCCCAGAGATCTTGTACTAAAGGTTAAAGGGGAGGATGTAATGTTTAAACATAAAATTGTATATTTTAGACCCTGGGTCTTATTGCCACTGTTTTGCAGCAACAGCAAGTTAACAGAGCAACTTGTTTAGTATCTCTCAAACAAGGAATACACTTCTAAAGTGGAAATTAGAAATATTGCAAAAAGTTTGTCTCTTGTAATACCCTGTCTCAAATAAAGGCCCTGTTCTCTTTTCAGTTGGATTTGATAAAGGGACAGTATTAGTCAAAACTATGACAATAAACTGAATTTCCCTAAGAATACTTTTATACTAAGCTCTAAATTCCAGTGACAGATTCAGGGGTCAGTGTTGATGTTTATTTTTGAGTTTGACTGCATGTGGTTGCATGGGGTTGAATGTGGAGAATAAATCTGTAGAACATTCAGGCGGGGTTATTTCATAGATATAATATAATCTTATTTTGTCGTGGTACAATAAAAATCATAGTAATCGTAAACACCATATAATTGATCCTATAAACTCTGCTTTCTTTTCGGTACAGGACATACGGCCGTGCACCAAAAATGATCCACCTTGAAGCTAATTTTGTCCAGTTTAAAGAGGAGCTCCTCCCCAAGGAGGGCAACAAGGCTCTCCTCACCTTCCCCTTCCTCCACATCTACTGGACTGATTGCTGTGTGAGTAACTTTACAGCACAGCCGCGCGCACACACACGCACACACACACACGCACACACACAAACACAAACACAAACACACAAACAAGCACACACCTTGCTCAACAACCTCAATCATTCAGGCACTCAGCAATTTCCCTGACAACACAGTGAAAATGAGGAGTTGCATTGTGCCACGTAAGACTATGTTAAGACACAAGGAAGGCCTGCATAAAAAGTTTTTAACTCACAGCTCTTGCATACTACTTGTAGATGAATTGGAAAGAAAGCACATTAAGAAATTCTTGTCTGTGTCAGTTTTGTTCCTGTTTGCCATACGTTGGAAAAGAGTGGGGTTGAATATGTCCTGGTACTGTTTGATCTCAGTGGGTTTAACCCACATTTTATCACCTCCCACTCTGCTATTTTATGTTTCACTGTTGCCGAAAACATATTGCCGGTGTAGTTGTAGTGATAATTTTATGTGTTTATTGGCCGATAGCTGTATAAGTATAATAATTATTTGACTTCTGGTCATGCTAACAAAGGCACCTGGTAAATTCCTTTGCTACTGCTTTGCGACTTTGGGTTAAATTACTGTTACTACTGTTCCTACTGTTACTGAACTGTTTCTTTTTAACTTGTCGGACATCATAAATGCAAAGACAAATCAATGAGAACACTTGTATTGTGTGATTTGTTATGTTTACAACTCTTTACAAATGTACCTGCCTTATTGTGCACACGGTCTTGATGCACTTTTGGGAGCCTGATGTCACCAGGTTAAACTGAACTTGAAGTCTAGTCTGCAAGACTGCCTAGGGAAAGCATGGGGGTGAAAAACAAGAAGGGAAGCAGGAGCCTGCTGCTGCTGACTAAGCAGCTGATTAGGTTAAGGAAGTGCTATCATCAACCCATGACTCATGACATATCCATGCCAAAAAGATTATGCCTATATTGTGGGAGTAGTGAGCCTTTGTGGTCATGCAGTATTGACACAGTCACATTTACGCCTGTACAGTATTAGAGTTTAATACAATGACCTGTAAATAAGCCTAACTTTGTGACACTTAGACTGTTCAGCTTTTTTGGAGTTCGGTGAGAGTGGAAATCAATACCTCTCTGACAAACAACTTAAAGTATATATTAGCCAAGCTGGTGTTTAATTACCAAGTGAATATTTAGACACCATTTACCTTTGGATATCCAAAGATAAATAATAGCAACAGATTTTATTTGTCATATGTATTGATTTTTACCTTGAAGACCTAAATCTTACACAGAAATTCAGTTTTGTTTTGATCAACAATTTCTGTGCTCCAGTAAACAAAATTTATATTCCGCTGTTTTAAAATGTAAAACACAAGATAGGTTAAGATGAAATGATTAATTTGTGCACACAGACAGTCACTGAGGGGCAAAAGTTTAAAAATCCAAAACCTCAAAACCCACAGACACATACTTCCACTACCTATAGGTGGTGCAGGTTGTATTAGATTTGCAGGTTTTCCTGACCAGTCACCAGCACTTCATTACAGTTTCACAAACCACGATGTCACAGTGGAGCAGTAAAGCGTACTCCTTTTGTAAAGGGGACGGTGTAAATAAAGAGGTAAACTCAGACATAAAAAGTTACAAGTTTTCTGCTGGAATAGCTTTGGCTAAATGGAGAGTTATGGAGATGTCAGTCAAGCGCAGCCTGTATGCACCCACACAGTGTTAACAGTACAAGCAGATTGAACGTGGTGGTTAGGCACGGCTGCCACCTCCCCCTTCTTTTTCTATAAAGAGCAGCAAATCCCATGCACAGAGCATGACAGTATCCCAGGTGGTGAGGACAGGTGGGCAACGTGGTAGACATGGTTCAAAGGGTGAGATGTTACCCGCAGATGCCATAAAACCACAGTGTACGAACTAGTCACACTTAACTACTGTGTTTGTATTTAAATAATGGAATTACAGGCAGTTATTTTTCTGCTAAAATAATGCACATGCAGCTTCTGCACTGACCTGTTCAGCTTGTGAATGTAAACTGTAGCAACCCAGGAAGTGGGCATTAAAGACAATGGATCTATTCACAATCAAGGGGCACCCTTGTCAATGACAGTCTGACAGAAATAATCAGCCAGTGTAACTGAGAAGACCTGTGTGGGTTTTTCATGGGTCTGTACAGTCTTAAACTAATGATAAGTTATACAATAATCCCTATAAACCTTCAGTGGGACAGTTAATAAATAATAACAGTTGATGAATGCTTCAACAAAAACACACCAAACGTGTTTACAGCTAAATGTACTAATGTCTATCTACTCGTGATGGCATGTGCGGTGTCATTGAAATGGTCACCATTACCCAAACCCCAGAAATGATCGAAAACACTGTAACTGCAAATTCCCTTCAAAAACACTGCGTACAACCAGGGCTTCAGTTCCTCTCCCTGCCAGTGGACACTTACATAATAACTGGCTCATCAAATTATATCCCACCTCTACTCAGTTCCAGCAAATTTGCAACAAACACTACCCACAAACAGCAGCCGTTTACAGCAGTTCACACAGTAAATCCCTGTCACAGCATTCACTATCCTATAGGTTTAGTTATAATAAAATGTAAACTTGCTGGTCAGCATTCTTTTTGTAGTTTCTGTCCTCTAATAGCCTTTGATGTGGAAACATCCTCATTGGGTGCAACATGCAGGTCATTTAAAGAACGACTGTCTTTTTCCTTTTCCTTCAATATTCAGTTGTAATTTTTACATGACCCTGTTGATATGAAATACAGCTGTGTAAGGAATGTTTATGAATGTCTATGTGAGATAATACCTCCCGTCAACACTGTGATAGTATTGGTAGCATCAGTTTTACATGCTGTATTCCTTCATATGTATGTGGAGTCACATGATGCAGTCCGAAAACAATCATTTTTTGTCAAACTCCCACTGCAAAGAATTATTTGCCATCTATGATGCATTAGACCACAGTTATTTCATAGCACATTGGGATTTTTTTTTTTTTTGGGTGGAATACCTGTTTATTTTCTTTTTTTTTTTTTTTTAAATGGGAAATGTCCCTAAAATGCCTGAATAATAAATGGATTGTGTTTTGTTGTAGGATACCGAGGTGTATAAGAGCACGGTAAAGGAGGACATGATTCGCTGGCAGAACAGCTTGCGGGCCCACGGCTCAGCAGACTGGGTCATCATCGTTGTGGAGACCAACGATACTAAGAAGAAGAACAAGACCAACATCCTTCCTCGGTCGTCCATCGTGGACAAGATCCGTAGCGATTTTTGCAACAAACAAAATGACAGGTGAGGAGACACGTTCCCTATAAACAAGTTGATTTAGTTGAAATTGGCAGAAGACATCAAGGATGGGTTACAGACTGACTTCCTTCACGGGAAACTGTCAGTCCCCTCTTTCTGCTTTTGCTACAGTAACAGTAGAAGGTGATTGTTCTGCTCCTATACAGAATGATGTGAAGTGTGATCATACCGTATGTAGTGCTGAAATGATTAGTTGATTAATCAGTTACTTGACAGTCATAAAATTATTTGACAAGTTTTGATAATCTTTTAATTTATCAAACAAAAATGGCAATATTCTCTGGTTTGTGTAATTGTGTAATGTAATTGTTTCCTTCCTTTCGCTGTTTTCTGAATTGAATTAAATTGAATCTTTGGATTTTACACCGTCGGTCAGACAAAACAAGCAATTTGGGAGACTAAATAATAAAGCGGTTACTTTAAAAAATAATTGCAAGATTAATCAGAAATAAAAATAACTAATCATTTATTGCTTCTCATATTTTGTCACAGCAGAGCAACAATAATAAATACTTACTAAATATAAGGAACCATGCTGATTAAAATTTTCCTGAGTAAACAGAGGTTTTTGTCCTTGATGCAGGTGTGTGGTGCTGTCAGATCCTCTGAAGGATTCGTCCCGGTCGCAGGACTCCTGGAATTCCTTATTACTCAAGCTGCGAACTCTCCTCCTCATGTCCTTCACCAAGAACCTGGGACGCTTTGAGGATGACATGCGTACGCTCCGGGAGAAACGCACCCAGCCTGGCTGGAGCTTCTGTGAATACTTCATGGTCCAGGTAGGCAGAAAAATAACGGGCATGTGGACGCTGATTTGTGATTTGGTTTGTATGCAACAAAAGAGAAGTAGAGGTAGTGGTATGACTGAAGCTGACTCAAAGGCCATAGAAAGATTTTATGTTCACTGTTTTCTGTGTCTTTAGATACAGATAATTACATTAAACTCAGAATGCTCAGTTGAGAACAAATTCATCACTCTAATGTTTAAATGTCAAAATGCAGTTGTGTCTCACATAAGTGTGTATGTGTGTGTGTGATTGTGGAGGAGGAGCTGGCCTTTGTTTTTGAGATGCTGCAGCAGTTTGAGGATGCCTTGGTCCAGTATGATGAACTAGATGCTCTTTTTACCCAATATGTCCTTAACTTTGGAGCTGGAGGTAAGTAACCACTACCCGGTACTATGGTTGATTTCAATATGGCAGTCCTCAAGTAAATTAAACATTAGCATTTTGTGCATTGACTTTCTGTTTCCAAGATCGAAGGTCCATTCTAGTTTTGATTTTGGTCTGACTAGTCTGTCTCTATCCACAGACACAGCTAACTGGCTGGGCTCATTCTGCGCCCCGGTGCGCAGCTGGAGTGGCTTGCTGCTCCGGCGGCCCATTGACATGGAGAAGAGGGATGGGATCCAGCGAGGGGAAGCCAGCCTGTTGGATCTTAGGAGCTACCTGTTCTCTCGCCAGTGCACCTTACTCATCTTCCTCCAGAGGCCCTGGGAGGTCACCCAGAGAGCACTGGAACTGCTGCACAACTGTGTCCAGGAGCTCCGCCTGCTTGAGGTAAACCAAATCCTACAGGGCTGTTTTTTTTTTTTTTTTAGTATATTTATCTGTCGGACAACGTGTACTTTATACAGGTTGAATACTAAAATGTAAGCTCCCCACACTCTGGCTCGAACAAAATAACCTTACCGATAGAAACGCAGCAAATCGTCCTGTGTTTCCCCTGTAGCCAAAAAGAAAAAAACCATATAGATATAGATATAGATATAGATATATATAGATATAGATATATATAGATATAGATATATATAGATAGATAGATATATAGATAGAGAGATATAATCACCTGTAACACCTGAACAGCACATGTTGCGTTCGAGAGCGTGTGAAAACTAGTCAGCAAGTGAGCAGAGAAGTTGAAACAGTTAAATGTAATTAATAAATGGTTGAAAACATCATTCCTCTTAAACAAAATCCAAGTGGGTGGTGCTGATGAATTGGTAGTTGAGTTCATCTGTAAGGGGCTGTGGGTGTACATCAGACAGAAGTGTGGGAACCACTGATTTAGGGAATGTTTAGACCTCACTAGACAAGAGGTCAGGGGTAACCAAAATAATTAGGAATCATTAGCCATACTTAAATGGATGTACAACAAATCTTTGTTGAAAACATAGATTGGTTGAAAGGACTGAAACTGAATGTGTCGCCCATTATAATATTGTAGATTGTTGCTCTTTTTTCTTGTTCAGGTTTCGGTGCTGGAGGGGGCGCTGGACTGCTGGGTGTTCCTCAGCTGCTTGGAAGTTTTGCACAGGATTGAGAACTGCTGCGATCAGGCCCAGTTAGCTGCAAACTGCTCCCATACTGTGGGTCTGTGGGCTTACGCGACTGACAAGGTAACAAAAATATTTAATAATGTAGATTTTGCTTTGATCACTTATTACAACTTCCTGGATGTGTCATGATACCTTCAGTGGACCTAAGGTTAATTTGACACATGCGTCTGTCCTTGTTTAGTCACTTTTTTAGTATTAGAGCACTACAAAATATATAAAACAATTCATGTTACTTGTAAGAATTTTTTTCCAAAAAAACCATTTGCTCTGGTGCATGGCAACAGTAAATTTCTGACTCTGACATTCAAGAGGATGAAATTGTTTGTTCCTTCTTATACTCACTCATTTAAACAGCAAACCACAAAGATTTGGTAAACATTGTTTTCTCCAAATAATAGTGTTTTCCAAAAAAAAATTTTTTTTTTCCTGTTTTCCTCCTCAAGCTGAAGTCCCTGGGGGAACTCTGTGGCCTGGTGTCAGAGAAGGGACCAACATCTGAGGACCTGAACAGGACTGTAGATCTGCTTGCCGGACTGGGGGATGAGAGGCCTGAGACTGGTGAGTTTTCAGACTCTCCTGTTACATGAAACTTTTGAAAAAACATTTTTAACTTTTAAATAAGATTCTCCTTATGTTTTGCCTCCTCCTCCTAATTCTAATTCCAAGCACTTTTTTATTAAGATTCAAAGTGTTGTATTTGTCCTGTGGTCTTACTGTTTTGTATGTATCTGCAATGTTCTTTGGATAAAAAAATACATATGACTTACTGGTACCTGCATTTTATCTAATGCAGGCGCAGAACGTATATACGTGTCGGGAGTGTGTTCACGGGCAGCTTTTAACAGCCGACGTGGCGACGCATGAGCCTGTCTGTTTGGGCACAAATTCAGTGCAGTGTGTCAGGGCGTTTAGGGTTCCAATTGTCTCTTCACTGAAAGATGTGTGAGCTTGTTGGGCCAAGAAATTTGATTACAGTGTTTAGAAAGTTGTCTTTTATTTTGAAGACTATAATTAGCTGTGTATTCCTTGATTTTAAGTCTCCTATGTCTTCCTTCACAGTCAACAGTTTGCAGAGCCCTTACAAAAAGCTGAAAGAAGCTTTGTCATCTGTAGAAGCTTTTGAAAGACACTATCTTGTAAGTCAACTCCTTGCCACACTTTGGTGTTGTATTTCAGTAGTTGGCAAACCAGCAGGTTAACACACACATTCTCTGAATGCCTGTACCAGTGTTTTAATCAGTATTTTTTCTGACGTAATCTCCCGGAAACTCCCTGCCTTCACCACCACCTTGTTGGCCACTTCTTGCATCAGGAACTCTCTCATGCTGCTATGGAGATGTACAGGGCCATCGGCCGGATGCGGTCTGCCAGACTGGTGGGAAAAAGCCTGGCTGAGTTCTACATGTAAGGAAGATTGAAGCAACCTGCTGCTTCAATTGTTTTCAGTTATTGTTGCTGAATAAGCCTCTTCTCAAGAACTCAGTTAATCACTACATCCACAAAGTCCTAAGGAGAAGTCTGATTAGGAAGAATAAATAAAAACCCTTATGTGGTATGGGGGGTGTGACAGAGCTTTACAATAAATGTGAAGCCAGAAAAGTGCAGTTGAAAGTAACATTTCAAACACATTTCTTAGAAGACTCAGGATTTGCTGTGTTTAGACATACTGTAGATGGAAGTGGCTTGAAAATTAAACAGCTCCAACAACAAAATATTTTTGATGCCTGACATCTTATGGCAAAAACTTTCCCTCTGCTATCTGTATGATGTAAATAACTATTTTGACTGCCTTTTGCTTTGGTCTTTTTAAATTTATTTTACTTCTAAATACCTTTTTAAAATGATTTGTTGCCAAGCACAGGTCTTATTTCTTTTCTGCAAATTTAAAAAATCAGGTTGATGAATTTCTGTGTTTATTAGGAGGAAGGGGGATCCTGAGCGGGCGGAAACCTTCTTCCAGGAAGCTCTGAAGTCATACGTATCAGAGGGGTGGAGCCTCCCCGTTACTCACACCAGGAAACAGATTGCCGAGTGTCAGAAACTGCTGGGCAGAACTGAAGAGTATCTTTCAAAGCAGCAGTGTCACATGGGTCACCTGCAGCTATTTAAGGGCCAAATATGTCAACTTTCCAGTGGTGCAGAGTCACTCACAAGAGGAAATAACTGTCATCCAGGGTGCAAAATTGGTCTGTATGCCTTTTGTTTTTATACCAGAAAGATAGGTGGACGGTTAAGGTGCTATTTGATAAAGACTTGCACACTTCGCAGTAAAAATATATATATATTTTTATTATGGTACTGAAAGATTAAGATATAAATCCATCATATGATTGCACACTCTCAATGTTATTAACTTTTTTTCTTGCTTAAGTAAAATGGAAATCACTGCCTTGATTTCAGACAAAAATTCAAATAATATCATTTTATAACACAATTTGTGGCACATGAAGTTATGGATTGTATAAACTTTTTCATGGCACTTACATCAGAAAAAAATACGTTGAAAAATGAAAAATACTACCACTGAGCTTTGAGTTAGTCCAGTAAGATCATGGCATATTTTTATTCAGGGTTAATTTGCTGGTGGTTCTTGCACCAATGCACCGTAGTGTTTGGTTTCCTTTACAATCCACCACAGCTACCTGCAGACCAGTGCCTTGTTGGCCGGTGATGTGAATCTGACCACAGAGGAGAGGAAGCACTTTTGTCAGGAAATTCTGACCTTCGCTGCCAAGTCTGAAGATCACTGTAAGTAATCAGGCTCATTACTGGTACATGTTTACCTTTACAAGTAAAAGACCACCGTATATAATATATATAATCAGTGTGTGATGTTCAGTGTTTTGCAGGGGTTGTAGTTGTTGTCTGTGATTACTTCCAGAAAACAGTTTAACTGCTGATCTAAATAACTGTGTAAAGTATATTAAACTGGAGTTAATCATAACAATACTTAGGCTTCACATTAAATTACCAGTTATTTCTCACTGGTAAATATTAACAAAATATTGAACAATCTGCAAACACATTTTAAAAAATGGTGACAATTTAACAACCTCTTTTACTTAACATTAAATTTCATTTTCTTCCTCCACAGCCCACAAAGTGAATCTCAGCATGGGTGTTTTTGCTCAGCTCACACGGCTACAGTTCCATCCTGCGACAGCCTCTGTGCACTCTGGAGCTGTCCTGCAGGTGGAGCTCACTCTGAGATGTTTGATGCCCGTGTCGGTGAAAATACAGCAAGTAGCTGCTAGCATTCACTTTGACCTGGACCATGGAGGGATTCATGGAAGGTCTAAGGGAGCTCAGAGACAAACAAACCCAGGGACAGTAGAATTTAACCAGGGAAACCCGTCAGTGGGTCCCTCCTCTGCCTGGGCCGCAGGTCCTTCTTTAGAACTGGACGAGATTCAGGACAGGAGTCCTTCAGACAATTCTCTCAACTCTACAGGAGTGGTGTGTAAAAACACTCACCTGCTCATGCGTCGTCATGACAGCAACTCACCGCCAGAGACGCCCAACTGTGTCAGCCCTCCTGCTGTTGCCATGAAGGAAGGAGCTCAGATGCTGAAAGTTCAGGATGTAACATTAGAGCCTGGGAACAACAGCATTATCTTCACAGCACCAGTAAGAGACGCTTTGTTGCTGCCTTAAATGAATAAATAAAAATATGACCTTTGGAAATGGTGAACCAGTTGATTGTCGTTTGCTGTCACTTTGTACTTTTCTCTGTTTTTCTTTGTAGAGCGGGCAACCAGGTACTTACACATTGCGTCAGCTCTGTGCCACGGTGGGTCAGATACAGTTTGTGCTGCCTCATATCTACCCATCGGTCCACTATGAAGTGTATTCTCAGGAGCCCCAGCTCACTGTGGAGCCTCTCTCAGGTCTGGATTTTTTTTTATATGATGGATGATACTGAATGCTTAAAATCTGAGACAGTCACATTATCATTCATTATCATTCATGCTGCTCTTGAGGCTTGAGAACTGTGTGCTTACAGTAGCTTTTATTCTCTATTTACATAATTATTCAGGGCTTGGTCTAAACCAGCTCTCGTGTAAAATTCTGTGATACAGTATAATCATCTGCAAAAGCAGTGAGGGTAAAGTAATGTGATTATTTTCCACCTGCATTTTTTAATTTTGTTTTTGAATGAGGAGAATAAAAAAATTTGAGTGCAGTTCCTACTTTTTTCACCATGCGTGAGGTTTAGTGTTGGAGGAAGCTAAAAGTTCAGTATTTCCAACTATTAAGCTACAGATTCAGATGTAAAAATAGATTTAAAACCTAATTCTTTATTTTAATGACAAGCTGTGATCAATTCTGCTTCTGCATTACTGATCATAATGAATCTGAGATGCAGCTTGCATCAGAAATGTGTCTACTGCTCTGTTTACAACCTTGTTTATGAATATATATAAACCACTGTGAAGTGTGTGTGTGTGTGTGTGTGTGTGTGTGTGTGTGTGTGTGTGTGTGTGTGTGTGCGGGGGCTTTGCTCACTGTGGTTGTTTTTCCGTTTTCAGAGCCGCTCTTAGCCGGTCTGCCTCAAATGGTTAAGTTCACTCTGTTGACGGGTCACTACGCTGTGAAGAAAGGAGATGCTCTGCAGCTCAGCAACACAGACACCATGCCCATCCTTCCCTCCACCAGCTGCACCGCCCGCATCAGCGACCCTACTGCTGGTCAGCTCACATTTTGAAGGCTCTCTTTCAATCCAAGAAAATTCATTAATTTAAAGAGATTATCTTTTTTCTCTCACTTAATTGTTTCAGTTTTGGTTTTAGTTGAACTTTAGATTTAATTGTAATATCAGAGTAGTGGTTTTTCCTGGCAATCCATCTCACTGCTGTCATTCTTTCCCTGTTTGAATTCTTTCTTGCGCACATTGACCGCAGGTAAAAACCATGTTTGAAATCAGATTATGCATTTACATGGTCAAGAAATCAGGTTTCTGCGGCATAAATCTACCTTTGTTAACTAGCTTTCTGTTAATCACCCCAATGCAGCCATGTTTCTTGTGTACATAATGTTTATAAAATTAGGTTCTTGCAGAAAGCTGACCAAAGCCAGGTATTTGCATGCCTGTAAACACACTAACGGACACATATCAATCTTTAAAATTGACTTCCTTTTCTGTCCCCTTCCTGGGCTCAGAGTTGGTGGGTGAAAGTGTCCTCTCCATTCAGTCGTCTGAGAAGGTGACCAGCATCAGCTTGCCCCAGACCCCTCCCTACCACACTCTGGAGTTCCAGCTGGAGGTTTTGTGCATCATCCCGTCTGGGTCCGAGCGGCCCGCCAATGAGAGGCTGACCAACGGTGAGGTCCGCCATCGACCACGCAGCTACAGTCATCCTGACACGCCCATGATTGCCATCGACCAGAGGGTGAGGCCCACACACAGACACAGTTTTCTGTTGAGATGAGTTTCAATTTATGTGGGAGAGATGGTGATGGAGGCATTTGACATTGAAAATCAATTCATCGTTCAAGTGATTTTTCAAGTAAAAAGCCAAAAATGTGATAATTCTAGGTTCTCAAATGTGAGGATTTGCTGTTTTTCTTTGTCTTACATTAAAGTAAATTCAATATTTTTGTATTCGGAACTGTTGGTTGGACAAAACAAGACATTTGATTAAGTCAGTTTGGGCTCTACTGTATTGTAACAGGCTTTTTCTTTTTTTTTGGCAGTTTTCTGATGTTTTATTGACCAACAGATTAAATGATTAATTAAGAAAACAATCAGCAGATTAATCGGTAACAAGTATAATTATTCGTTGTATCCCAAAAATCTTCAGGGGCATAACCATTATCAATCAGATAAATATTAACTCCTTGTAAGTGGGCTAGTTAGCTGTTTTATACCATTATAGCTTAAGAGATTTGATAGTATAATCTTGCTGTGTTTCTCCACAGATGTCTATCGACTGTCCATGGTCAATCTACTCCACACTGCTAGCCCTCACCTTCTACATCCCCTTCAAGACCAAACACTCACTGCTTTCTGCTGGTAACAGGTGAGCCTCCATTCGCATAGAAAGTCCTTGTATGTGTCACAAAAAGAAAATCTGATAAACCATGATGCCACTGAAATTCTAACCTTGTTCACAAGGTGCTGCCATTTTGTATTGATTAGCCAACAGTATTTATCCATGGGAATCAACGGAAAAGTTCTTCTTTCACATAAAGTCCTCGAAATACCAGAACCAAAACTTCTTCTATAACAATAACTTAGCGTTATTTACCAAGGTAAAATCCCTGGCCTACTCTTACACCTGTCTGATCCGTCACCTTTGATCTGACCCAACAGGAAGTACATCCAGGTGTGCGTGCAGAATGTGTCAGATGTGAACTTCACGCTGGCAGAAGTGAAGCTGACTGAGAAGCAGCATGCATCACTGGAGCTACAGTCACTTAACACTAAAGCACAACAGGTGAGCAAAAAAATATACAAACAATAAGTATTTGAAAAAACAGTTTAGCGTCTATAAGAATGTATAGATTTTATAATATTTGATGGTAATTATGGGGAAATATTAAATACGAAAGATGGGTTCTAAGCACATCTTCATACTAATGAAGATAAATACACAAATTCATCTTTTTTTCCTTAGTTTCATCCTTCCATCTAGAGGGAGCTGAGCCGGAAGGTGAAGCTCTCGATTTACCAATTGATCCATGTTCCGAACTGGAACCCGCCCAATTTATGGTCATGAACTCTGGGTAGTGACAGAAATAACCATTGTGTTTACAAGCAGCCAAAATGAGTTTCCTTGCGGGGGCTGAGCAGAAGGGTTGGGCGAGGAGCTCGGATATCCGGAGGAAAGTAGGCTTTACAGTGGCCAACTGAGGTGCTTCAGATATCTGATCTGTGGGCCTCCTGGACGCCTGTTTGTGGCATAGACGGAACAGCGGTTTAATGTGCAGATACCAAGCAAAGTATACACACATGTCTATCAAAAATGATCTTTCAACCGTACCCTTTTACCATGTTACGGCAGTTATACAGGAGGAAGAGTATTTACAGTTTGCGGGCGATCTTTTGGTTCAGTTAAAGTTTGGGTGGTGGGGTTATTGAAATTGAAATATGTGGACAGAGCCCTGTTTGTTACACAAACAGCATTTTCACATTCACCCACATTAGTGTGGACACTGCCCGGCTGTCAATATATACATCTCTCTTGTGCTGATTTTATTTTAAAGAATGTCCAAACTACAACCATTCTTTCATATTGATATGTGGTGTGTTTTTTTTGTTTGTTTGTTTTTTCTTTTGTGTGTGTAGCTTTTGTGCAGTAAGCACAGTGTGTTCTGCTTGTGGGAGGTGAGGTGGAAGGATGACCTGCCTTCCTGTCTCCAGTGTGTTTTCTGCGCCAGCTTCTCTCCAATTAAACAGGACGTCTCTGCCTTCAAACCCTTCCACTATCAGTTCCAGCTTGAGAGAGTGACAGTAAGTCCACCTAAAGATTTATGTTTGGCCCTTTGCACTAAAAGGGAAACCGAACATGTACATCTTGAGTTTTATCTAAGAATTCTTGCCACGATCAGAGACTCTTCCCCCCCCATAAATAATCACTGTTTGATACTGTCAGACGTTGTACAGTGTGAGAGCTGAGATCCTGCCTCCTGCTGGTGAACAACACTGTCGCTCTGGTTTCCTGTGTGGACTGGAGGTGTGTATAACACGACTGACTGAACCCGCAGAGGGAGAGATGGCGGAGGAAAGCAGGACTGACACTGACGGTCTCAAAACCACCAAGCTCATGTATGAAGGTATGTCTAGAGAATGACTTACCATCTGGGTTTTCTGAGAGGATGGATGAACAAAATCTGAGAAATGAATTATCAATGGATGAAGCTTTTTATCCAGTAATATGTAGATTTACATCATTTCAAACACGAATTTTAGTTGCAAAACATCACTTTATCATCATCATCGCTCTGGTAATTTGTGTTACACATCAAATGATTATATGTGATATAATCATTATATGTAATTGAAAGAATCATTATGCGCAACCCTTAAGATTACAGTAAAATATTCAACTAATGGTTCCAAAAAATGTTACAGAGGTGAATTATCTAAAATGCCAAGAACAACATACTTTACCATTATGAGTTAAAAAGAAAATGAAATTAGGGCTGAATTGGTTTGCTGATTAATCGATCAGTCAGTCAACATAAAATAATCAACTATTGTAATAGATGATTACCTGTTTAAACAAATTTTCCCCCAAAAATGCCAAAGGTTTGTAGATTCTGGCTTCGCCCATGTGATGTAGCTTTTTTTCTGGTTATAAGCCTTTGTTCTTACGTCAGTATAGATTTATAGATTTAGATTATAGATTTAGCAATTAATCAGTTAAATGAAACAATTAACTAATGGACTATTTATTGAAAAAATAATTGTAAGTTGCAGACAAAATTGATTGGCAAGTT
This sequence comes from Xiphias gladius, assembly GCF_016859285.1. Lineage (NCBI taxonomy): Eukaryota > Metazoa > Chordata > Actinopteri > Istiophoriformes > Xiphiidae > Xiphias > Xiphias gladius. The sequence continues at coordinate 21,610,056 of NC_053415.1, read as the reverse complement.
TTTAGCAACAGCCAGATATTTCTAGCAGATTAACTTATTTTCATGTCAGTTTACATATGATTTTACAATTGTTCATATTTAAGTCGTTGTTGGAGAGTCCTCAACTCAAGAACAGACAAAAGATCGTTTCTTTGTGACTTCAGTGTGTGTGTCCGTGTGTGTCCCTGTCCACAGTGGCTGACAGCAGCAGTAACTGGGCAGTGTGTGGCAAAAGTTCAGGGATGGTGTCGATGCCTATGACAGCCAACGCCACCCACAAGGTGCAGATCGAGGTGATGCCGCTGTTCGCAGGACACCTGCCCTTCCCCAGAATTAAAGTGCTGAAGTACCTGCCTCACACTGCAGCAGTGGCCATTCAGCCAGACCCTGGTAAGACACCCTGAATGTAAAACCACACATCGTTGTAGATTTTTATTCCACTGTGAAGGAATGGAGACTTTAACTTCCTGGGAAACAGCAGATGCACACCTTTCGAATTTGCTGTCATCCCAGATGTTATGTAGCAGAAAAAGCAGGGAAAACCGCTTAAGAGGGATGCAAGGAGCAGGTACAGCATTGAATCTCTGACAGTTGACATCCAACAGCAGCGGGAGGTATTGCAGATGCTGTGGGAATGCCACTTACAGAGGAGGAGTTTTACTGAGATGCACTAACAAGGTGTAAACAAACCGGATACGAGAAGTAAATGGAGTTTTAAGTAATGGAGTGGAAAATCACACCGGTCTCTCACAAAGCAGCACCATGTTTTCAGTAACACTGGAGATTGTGATATTACACAGCCAGTTCCACACACACATACACCAACAGACATATTGAATGTTTTGGATTTTAACAGAATTTTAACATTTTAATTTAAATTTTTTGTTTTCTCTTTCAAATAGATGTGGTGGAATTGGAGGTTTGTTTAAAACCTGTCTGACAGCTTGTGTCTTTGACCTGTTGGACTGTTCTTCAAAGCATCCTCAAAATGCAATTCTTTCTCATCCTGTGGAATAATTATTTTTGTTTGTTGCCATCCTCAGACAGCTGCGTGGAGAACGACAGTCTGTCCCTGCTGGACAAGACACTGGACGACCCGGGGGACACGGCGAGCATCCGCAGCCGGGGCAGCATCCACTCCGTGGGCAGTGGCGACCAGCAACAGAAAGGCGTGGCCATGCCTCGCCTGGAACCCTTCAGCCCTGGGCAGGTGTTCAACCACAGCCTCGCACGGCAGGTCCTTGTGCTGCCCGCCACCGACGACCACATCATCGAGGTCAACGCTACATGACCCTGGTGGCGACACCTCTCGTCCTCCTCTTATAGGACTGAACCCAGGCCCTGGATGGACTCTGCTGAGCTTTTGCTCTGGGGCAGATCGGGTCCATGAGTCCATGTCAAAGACCGCTGCAGGTTGCCGCTATGGACCCCCTCCCCCCTCCCAAGCATGAAACATTCACATCACTGGAGACATTCTGGACTACACACAGTGAAGAGCCAATGACAGCCGATAAATTTAAATAAAGATTTTTCTTTGCCATACTTTGTACATAGCTCATTGGATGGATTTATAGTTATAAATATATAAATATATCTATGGACTGATCAATCAGATCGCGCCTGTTGTGCTCCTTTTGAACTGAAGAATAACACTCCTGATTGTCCCACGATGCACCAAAGCCCTAGATGTGTGTACGCCTCGATCAACTACTCAAGTACTGTAACTTTGACTGGGTGTTTCCAGCTGTAAGTGCTTTTCCTGTGCCTCTCAAGTAGTCATCATTTTTATATTTGAGACTTTCGCCTTCACGGTTACATTCAAGTTGCTTAAATAAGCTGCTGTTTCCATCGCAGACGTGATGGAAGTCAGAAGCAGGCAGGTTAACACACAACACGCGTCTTCGGAAACATAGCTGTAATCCTTGCACGGTCTGCTGTCCCGTCGATGCAGAAACCGTTCCCACTGGTGTACGTTGAAGTAGTATTTTAATTCTGGGATCAGACTAAGGAATATCAGCCTGATAGCGCCTTCTCTCACAGAGTTTAATAACCTCTACGATGTGTTGCCTGACATTGACCCACACAAATGAAAATATGGTTAAGCAAAAAAGGAATGATGACGTTGCTGTTGTGAGGCGGACCAGTGAAGTGGGTCCTTGGTGGCTTACGGATCACCTATATACGTCACTCAAGTGGTGCAAGGCGGCAAGCTGCAATTGCTCTGAGTCCAGTGTGTAGTCTGTGCCAGGTAACGGCACGAGTTTATGACTCGTAATCACCTAATCTGACACAGTGACCTTCCTGAGAGGGAAAAATATCGTGTAATCTGACCCCGGCATATCCCCTTTCTCCAGACAAGCAAGCAGCTATCATTTCTGGTTGCCATCTTTGTTTGGGTCACACAAATGGAAAAACACCTCAACAAAACAGGTTAAAATCGAACCTTTCTCCACACTAGAGGTAATATTTTTGGTATCAGCAGGATAGAGGAGATAGGCAGACTGTCATTAGTCTCAGTCTGGGGTAATGTTTCGCATTCTTTGGTCCCGAAATGATCAGCATTTACACACTTGTAAAGTTGTCATGTGAAAATGAGATGCCTCTGGCATCTTTTTGTATTTCTTAACAACAGTGTAGGGAGTTCCAAATTGATAAACTGGAAGGCCTGCTATATTTTAAACTAAGACGGCTATATTTTAAAAGATTTTGGTGCTTGTTAGTCGATAAATAAAACACTAGATCCAAAGTTTATTTACCTCGCCTATGGATGAATAGAACCCCAGTCAATAACAGAAACATTTTAGATTATTTTTTCTTGATTTTAAAAAAAAACAAAAACGACACAAATCAAATAATTTGTTTTTAAGATAAATTCTAAAAGAATGTTGATTTGTGAAGTTTGGTTTCGATAAAGCATGGGAACATCTAAAACTGTTGCTCCCCCTCCGCAGTAGAGATATGAATTTTTGAATTTGACGAGAACAATGAAAATGTACGTGACTATATTTTATACCGTATTCTAAATATCATTGTTATCGCAAGTTTACTGCAAGGAGAGTTTTGTTTTTTTTTACTGGCATGATAGAAGAATCTTTGGTGATTATGGATATATCTTCACGAATACACTAAATTGATCGAATGACTTTATTTTCTATTTATTAAAAGCAGCAACTTGTTTTCTCCGAGTCAAACGCGAACATCGGCACAGAACTCTCAAATATAAAACCGGTGACGACACGAGAGGCTCAGACTGAATCTAGCGGTGTGTCGTGTGTATCTGTTCAGCTGTAGCTCTGTGTATGTGTGAGGGTCTATGGTGTATGTGTCTGTACGAGTGTGTGTCCCGTGTGTGTGATCTTTTAAACAAGGATCAGCCAGTGCACATTACTGTCTTATCTATTGTCTTACCTACAAGTGGATTGTTCATATACAGTGTGTGAATATTTATTCAAAGTATGCGTGAGGGGTGTTTATGTGTGTGTGCGAGTGTGTCTGTCGCCAAATCAGTTTCCGAGCTATGCACACATACCGTTAGGTGTCGAATAGACGAGTGAAATAAGTCGTTAGCGGATTTATTCATTCGTTTATTTGAGAGGATGAATGTCAGCTACTTCTGCCCCCCCACCCGGCGCGCATGCGCACACAGTGTAACTACAGCCTCCTGCTCCTATTTGACCCCTGTACATACTGATCTGTAAATAATGATTAAAATCAAATCATCTTTGATTGCCAACTATATTAAAAAAAATAATTGGAACTGACTTGACGTATGGTGTTTCTAGCAGCGTGTTAGCGATAACATCATCGCTAATGGAGATCTCTTAGCACAAGAAGTGTTAAACATCTCATTGCAAAACTATGAGCATTACTCTGCTGCTCCACTCTTCTGGTTTCAGACTTTCCACAGAACTTCGGGGCCTGGCTGCAGGGATTTTCTTTTTTTTTGCTCCCATTCAGCCACTAAAGCGTTGGTGAGGTCCAGCGCTGATGCTGGATGATGAGGCCTGGCTCACAGTCGTTGATCCCAAAGGGTTTCCTCCACATCAAACTGGGAAAAAGCCATTTCTTTGTGAGCACAGACACACAAGATGAAAAGGAATTTTAAAAAAAACAAAACTTTTTTTTTAAATAAATAAGTTATTGCTGACAACATATAGAAAAAAAGAATCAGTTATTACGTCTGTAGACTGAGCAGAGCCAGAACCAAATATCTCTGGAGGTTCAGTGAAAAGATCAGTTGTAAAATCTTCATGCCAGAAATTGAACAATAAAAAGAAAGTTTTCTATCATGGTTTATCATAAATACTAAACAGATAAAAGGAATCAGTTTAACCCCTTTTTTTTGGTTTTGTTAAGGGAACAGTCCAAACATTGGTCTGACTCCCAGTCTAGGGTTTACCCCCCCCCCCAAGGAGGGTCCCAGGATGATTAAAGGGATAAAGCATATAGTTATTTGTTGTTCTCTCATTGTTGCTTTTTTCTTGGGAATACTTTTCACCACTTCAGGCCTTCAATAACTGCTCCCGTGAGTTCAGTCTGAGAGGGAAAACTCAGTCCTTGTTCATTTCCACACTGAGGCCAGAAACCGTGACGAGGAATCGCAAACATCACTGTTTTTTTTTTTGGGGGGGTCCACAGAGAGGCCGAAAATGTCGGGAACCACTGCTTTAGTTAAATGTATCATGTAAAACAAACTAGACCCTCATTTGAGTTCTGCAAGTAGGTACCTCCAATGGACACTAGATGGTAGAACGGACTCACTGCAGGGGCACACGAAGCCGCTGGAAGAACCTCCCCGGTCTTGACCCCGAGGTTTCCATCACACTGCAAACAAAACCGCTCCAGCTGAAATACTTCCGGATAAACTTGCGCGTCTTTGCTGTTCAGTTCCAATGAGCGGCTGAAATTGCTGAAAACATCCAGTTGGCCCACGGACGGGGACAGATGTTTGCGGTGTGTAGAGGATGAATCCCAACGACGCCGGTATCTCCTGGCTTTTCAATGCAATGCCACCAACTGTTGTTCACACCCTGACGTTGGGACTATTGCTCTGTTAGACTGTAGCCCCCCCCCCAGTATAGCTGCCGCTTTCGACGTTTTTTAACGTAATATTTGTTGTTTTGAGCACCAGAAATGGAAAATGTCTACTGTTGGGTAGTGGGCAAATATCTCAAACATAAAGTGCTAGTTTTTTATTTTATTTTATATAATTAATGAATCTATGTATTGCTATTTGGCTGAACTGAACTTTTAACCATTCTTTCATCTATAAGTCAAGCTCTCGGGTTTTGGTGAACAACCCTCACATTTATTTGGGCCTTGTAAAGAGGGACATTTGGGACGTTATAGAGCAGAGGGGCTGAACACGAACACACCAAATGAAAGGAAGAGAGAGAGTTTAGGATACATCAGAATAACCCTTTATATATATGAAACAGTTACTCAGCACTGTGAAAATGGAGAAACTCCATGTCAGTTTTTGCAGGCGGTTTTTTGTAGTTCGGGTCAGGAACCTCGCCGTTCGTCCTGACAACCTGACCTGAGATCAACCTCTGCCTGTTCCCGCCCATCTCAAGTTATCTCCGGCCTGTCTGCCCGCTCCTCATTAACATAATTATGCAGCTGCACGGCGGGAGGTTTCACGGCTTTGAGCAAACGTCGTGCGCCCTCCGGGTTGCGGGACCGGCAGAGCTCAGTACAGTCCCGAACGAGGCCCAACATGACTGCCCTGCTGCTGCTTGCGGCCTGCCTCCTCCGCGGGTGTGACCTCTCCCACGTGGAGGAGATGAAGAGCCAGGAGCGGCTCCTGCTCAGCTCCCTCGGGCTCTCCGGGCGGCCCCGGCCCGCGGGGATCCACCAGACCCGGCGCCACGTCCCCTCCGCGCTCTGGAGGATGTTCCGGAGGTCGGAGAGCATTCAGAGCCAGGAAAGCGACCCCTGCACGGTGTCAGAGTACGGGGTCCGCGGCAACATCATCCGATACGTGCAAGACCAAGGTATAATGGCAATTCATTTAAGGGCCCGGTATGCTCAGGAGTCCAGCAATTAGACAGGTTCTTATGTGAAGTTGAGTCTATGGTATTCTGATGTGTTTTGAAAAGGTGTGGATGGATCCAGACACTGATGAAGATTTGAGAATAAAGTCAGAAATCCAATAAATTTCATAGATTTTTTTTTTTTGAAGATGCTGTATTTAAAAGCAGCATACGTTCATGTCTTAATAAGTGCAATTAATTTATTTGGATAAAACCAGACTTAGCAAATGTCGTTTGCTGTTCCACTGGTAGATCGTGACATGGCAACCGTCTGAGCTTCAGTTAGAAATTCTCGTTTGCATGTAAGAGTCCACGGTTTTGCATTTACTGAGAGGACACAGTTTTAAAATGAATTAGACAGATGGGCTTAAAGAAAGTAGTAAATTGCTCTTTGAGTTTTTGGATAGACTTAGTAATTCTCAGTTACTCGCATTGCACAAATATTCCTTTCCGCTGGGCCAATGGCCAAATGGGTTTAGGACTCTAGCACAAATATAACAACTTTTAAACTGGAAAAGTGCAACAGGCCTTATCGCAGCCTGCAAGCCTCAGCACTATGGTATGAGCCAGAATATACACTATTATTTATAGATCAAAGTGTTACTCAGGAACATGATAGAGCAAACTGCCAAAACACAAGAAACCTTAATAATTTGTTTTGTTTTTTTTAAAAGTGGATACAAAAGCGTGTCTCTGTGTGTGTGTGTGTGTGTGTGTGTGTGTGTGTGTGTGTGTGTGTGTGTGTGTGTGTGTGTGTGTCGCCTAAATAAACCCCCGAAAGAAAGTAAAGTTCGTGCTAAAAATCCGGTCTCCCTGCTGATGTTTTGCAGGCAGGATGGTGTCTGGGTGGAGCAGCGGCTGTCAGGCCTGTCTGGAGAAGCAGCTTTTCTTCAACATGTCTGTCCTGCAGCCTGTGGAGCTGCTGTCTCTGGCTCAGCTGGAAGTCAAGTTCCACTGGAAACCCTTCAGATCTGCAGAGCTCCTGCAGGGGCCCCGGGCCCTCAGTGTGTCTCTCTCCAAAGTGATCCGAGCCACGCTGAGGGGAGCAAATCCCCAGGCCAACCGCAGACTCCTACTGTCCCAGTCGATCCAGTTGCAGCCTGAACCCACCGCCATCACCATGGACCTCACCGCGCTGGCGGAGAACTGGCGCAAACCGGGACGCAACTATGGTTTGGTTCTGGAGCTGCTTCCTCTCAGCACAGATCCAGAGGAGCTTCTTTCTTTTCACCCTGGGAACTCCCTCCCATTTGAACCAGCCTTCACCCTGCCGCTAATCCAGGCCTCGCTGGTGGCCGTGTCCCTCAACCCCCACCAGTGTCGCTCCAGACAGAGGAGAAGCGCCGTCCACCTCCCCGTGACGCCCAGCAACGTGTGCAAGGCCCGACGCCTCTACATCGATTTCAAAGACGTGGGCTGGCAGGACTGGATCATCGCTCCGCAGGGCTACATGGCCAACTACTGCCACGGCGAGTGCCCGTTCCCACTCAGTGAGAGCCTGAACGGCACCAACCACGCGATCCTGCAGACCCTGGTGCACTCCCTGGACCCGCAGGGCACGCCTCAGCCCTGCTGCGTCCCCATCCGCCTCTCCCCGATCTCCATGCTCTACTACGACAACAACGACAACGTGGTGTTGCGACATTACCAGGACATGGTGGTGGACGAGTGTGGGTGTCGATGAATTTGACATTTCTGATTGGCTTTTGAAAAAAATGAAACGTCCCCTAGCTTACCCCCCTTTTTTTTTTTTTTTAGTTTAGGAGTGTTGAATTCTCACTGCAGTTTGATTTGTCAGATCATGTTTTCAGTGTATAATGTGATGTCTTTGTAGTCAGTGGTTTTAAAGATTGTAAGATTTATATGAGTTTATGCTCAGGGAAGTTTTGAGAGACTTCTTCAAAAATATGATGTTTAAACATCCTGGAGGGTTGGTTTGGAAATACAAGTATTTTTCTGTCACTAATTTGGGTGGAGCCTTTTTATTAATCCACACTAGGACAGCGTTCTCAAAGTCAAATTACGTAGGGACCACTGGTCAAATTGTTCTCTTGGGGCGGCCACTTAAACAGTCAAAAATTCCTATAAAACTATCTATAATACAGTTTTTTTTTTGCGTCAGTTTGCATTACCTTATGGACAAATTAGGAACTGCTTGGTTGAAAAGGAAGCAAACAATATGATGGCAGTATTTTTTTACTGTGCTGTAAAGCTATCTGAGAAGGGACATTTTGCTTTGTATTGGTTATGACCCTACAGAAAACAGTGTTATGTAGGATACAATATTAAAACACAATCTGAATTAGAGTGGCAATTATTGTTGATTTATGTTTTTGATTAGGTTATAAACAATCAAAAAATGGTGCCCATTAATGAATTCCCAAGGAGCGTCGTCCAATCCTTTTTCTTTTTTTTTTTTTTGTCCGATGTTTTGCTTTTTATTGAGATATATGACTCAATTTCTGTCCGTTGACTTACTGATTATTCTGCTATTCAGGTCTTTATTTTAGCCTGAAGGTAAAACCTGTATTGCCTTGGAAAATTGATGCTCATTTAAAAAAAACTAAAAACTGTATATTTGCTTTACCACAGATGAGTCCTTAATTCCATTTCACCATTCACCTTTAAAGTTTTTTTGAAATGTAACATTAACTTCTTTTTGTGGACCTTTTTGGATAAAAGTTAAAATCAGCAGCTTAAATCCTTGATATTGATACAAATATTCAGTAAAAGATAACCACACATATGTACAGAATAAGTTTTGGCCTCTAAGCGTCACCACGGTTCCCCTGTGATTTAAATGTTTCACCGGCAGAGACCAGCTGCTCTTTTATCTACTCAGTAAGAAATTAATTCTCTTATCTCACCTTTCTGCATGATAACACTCCCACCCCCTCCCTCACCGAGCCAGACAGACCGAGGGGGTTGCCATGACGACGGCCGGTCGCCACAGCAACCGGGAGAGGCTGACAGGTTGTAGTAATTAGCGAGAGAGACGTGGAGAGAGTTCGGGGTGTGAAGAAGCAGGGGAGGAGAGACCCGGTGAGCAGTTTTTGGCTCCCATGACGTTCCCAATGGGTTATGGTATTGTTAATTTGAAAAACATGTTGTAGCAAGTTTCCTTTAAAGGTTCCCAGCCTTTTTCCTTTCTTTCCCAGGGTGTGAGAACATTGTTGACATTCTTTTTATCGAATATTCTTGAAACTTTCAAGGAAAGAAAAAAAAATGGAGCCACACACAGGTCTTCAGATTTAGGAGGTTGAACAATGCACAGCTGGTAAACAGGTGTGGAAGAAATTATTCAAAAGAATTGCAATGTTTTGGTCTGCATGAGTTGGAGTCTCAATAAACGTAGTGCTCTCAAGTGTGCAGGAATTCAGTACTTTCCTTCAAAGAGTTTTAGAAATTAACATTACAGCAGGAAATTAGAGCCTTTACACATCACACATCCACATAACCCATTATAAGGAGACTCCAGCGTTCTAGTATTGCACTTACAGAAAGTTGGGGAGGGGTTATAGATTTAAATTACAATTATCAAAATCAAAGCGCCAGACACTGAGATATCCTGACTTTTAGTATCTAGTATGGGTTAAGTTCCTACGTTTCCCATAACACAACCAAGAGGGGTGGTAGGACCTTCATCTGTAAAATCCATGTATTGCCCCTTTAAGCATGGTTTTGATAACTTACAGGTGAAAAATAATGCATGGATGCCCATATTAAAAGTGGGCTAAATTTGTCGAAAACATTGCTTTTTTTGTGTGTGGATATTTGTTTTAATAGCATTTCATGATAGGATCAACAGAGGAACCCCAAACACAGGACACGGACTCCGGAGTTACAAAGAATGAGGAAAAAGTTAACTGTCTGCTCACCGGGAGTGAAGAGGGACAGAGGTGAGGATCATGGCAGGTACAGGCAGAGGGCTGAGGGAAGCCGGTGGCTGGCGAAGGAGGGCGTGGACGGCGGGGATGAGGGGCAGGGTTGTGGCTGTGGCTGGATGACCGATCGGCAGGCAGGGAGAAGAGCAGGAAAACAGGCAGGCACGCAATGGTCCTGTGGCATGGGGAGACATGGGTGAGATCAGTGATCAAAACAACCCGAGAGTCAAAGCGCTAAGTGGCCTGAGAACGTGATCTGTCACACCGGCTGAAACAAAGATGTGGCGATGAGTGGACGAAGAACCGGGGTTGTAGATGGATTGCATCTTTTTGTTTCTTTGTTGACACCCCTGTCTTTATCCCTTTCTGTTTATTGTTCTGTCAGATTTCTCCATAATATTGTTCCCCTCTGATGTATAATATCACTGAACTGAAAAAGGAACAGTGGAGAGATAGGCAGGAAAAAGAAGAAGCCTCAGGCACTTTAACAGTACTTTGCTGTTAAAGACAGAGCCATTTCCACTTCACCCTCCTGGGCCACCAATGCATGCTATCTCTAACAGTCATACTCTCAGAAATGTTTTTCTTCCTGTCCCTAACACTAAAACGCTCTCTCTCCTCCCTAATGAATCTTCAATCAGTAACGGACGAGCCACGGAGGGAAATGATCTTTATTAAGCTCTACATTGGTGGTTCTCTAACTCAAGCCTGGGGACGCGCTGAGCTTCTTCGGCACTCTCAGAAAACAAGATACGGAGTTGGGCTATTTATCACTGGGTTCGGGGAAAAAGGTAGAAGTCCGTTTTTACCCATGCTAGTGGCATGACTTAGGGACAACAATGTTCTGTGGATCAGTCCACCACTTTGGTCCAGACTGAACTATCTCAACAACTTTTAGATGGATTGCCATTCATGACCTCCTCAGGGTGAATTTTGGCCATTCACTTAACATTTAGCCGCGTCATCAGGTCCAACTATCAGTTTGTCCAATACTTTAGTTTATGACAAAAATCAACAAAACTAATAACATTCCCATCAGCCTCCGCTGTGCTAAGTGCTAATTAGCAAATGTTAGCGCTAACATGTTAAACTAAGATGGCGAACAGGGTAAACATTATACCTCCGAAGCGTCAGCATGTTAGCGTTACTGTGAGCGTATTAGCACGCTAATGTTAACATTTGATCCAAAGCACCACTGTTGCAAAGTACAACCTCACAGAGTCGCAGGCTGTAGACCCTTAGCCTCTTTTTGAAAGTAAGGGAGCCCTCAACAAAATCGAGTAACACTTTGATTTATTATTAAAAATTTTCTGACTTTGGTGCTATCTGGTGGTTTTACCCATATCTGACCTGCTGACTTTAGGATAAATGGGCTGGGAGCAACAAACAGACCGCACCAGCTTTCACCTGTATTGTCTTATTATTTTAACAAACAAAAAATAATCGGAATCGAAATAATCCGAAAGATGGTGTAAAGATGGCGGCTCACCATCGGATCATTTTGGATATAAAACCAATCTCCCACAGACAGTAACCAAGAGGTGTTCTTCGGGGTTTACCGCTGCAGGACACCTCCTTTAACTTGGTATTTAGTGACATTAGTTACATATATTTTTCAAAATCAACATGAAGGCTACTGACTTCGCTAACAAAACTAAAGGCTGGTTGATTTGGTGATTAGGCTAGGATGACTAACCAAATTTAGCATTTCTGCATGTAAAAATCAATGCAGTACCTTTGGGCTACAAATAATAGAAATGGATGCATACACACACGCTTTTGTTAAATCTGTGCTGTGCTCTGGTCATTGACAGGTCCCATGACCACAGTGCAGATGTTATCGCAATGGATAATAGCTTAGCTTTCTCTCTCTCTTCCTCCTGCTGCAGTTTCACTCTCCCAAATGGGCACAGTCGATGAAAAATGAATAATCAATACCAGTTGAGGTGCAGCCTGTGAAGCCAGTATGACTCAGCCCTCCTGACTTTTTATGTGGCTTCCTCCGCCCAACTGTATTTCTTTGTGGCATCAGTTTGGGGAAGGCCTGATCTTAACTGGCCCGCAGAGAGCCCTGACCTCAACCAGCTTCCAGAATCCGGTGTTTGGTTGCCATTGTTGTTTGGGGTTGAAAAATGGGGATTCATCATGTGACACGGGTCAAAATTCAAATTCAGATGTTGCAATTAATGTTTTTTCACCGTCAAAGTCTTTAAGACGTATTTATGTTGTAAAAACCTGGTACGGTTTTTCGACGTAGTCTGCTGAGTTTTTAAAGTTTGACTTATTTTTTCGCTGAAAACAGTGGTTTCCCTCTGTGACTTAAATATAATCATCAATGCAAAAGTGTCACGTGAAAATCATAATTAGATTTAGTGTTCATTCCTGCCTGAGAGAGAAAGCGAAGTGGCAGACGGAGACCAACTAGTGGTCTATACTGTGGCAACACCAGTAGAGCCTGCTAGTCTGCATTAGTGATTCATCCCTCGCAACAGGATGTGAAGACTCGTGGCATTATAAAGACGGTGTCCTTCATTTAGTAAGAGATTGTAAGCTAAATGCTGTGGTGGAAGGCATGACATAAAAAACAGAAAATAACAGTGGACGATAAGATTCATTCAAGCACTGTGCTTGAAACCAATTTTGTGCTGTGCCGTTAATATTTCCATTTTATGCAACTTTTTTTTTTTTTTTAACTTTAACTTCACTACATTTCAGGGGAGATTATTTCACCTTTTAGTTATTTTTCCCATCCTTTTACTTCACAGACACAAATTCAGCAAGTAAAAAAGTAGTGACTTTTGATTCAAATGCTTGTTTAATTTTACTTTAGTGCAGGATGTAGTGGAACAGAGGACTTAGTGGAGAACGAACCACTTCTGACACTGTGAGGAAATGTTCTTCTATCAACCAGCAGGGGGCAATGTGGCTTCAGTTCCAGGTTCAGAGCTGACTGGCTACTGTAGTTGTTCGTGTATCCACTGGTTTGATGTGTGTGTGTGTGTGTGTGTGTGTGTGTGTGTGTGTGTGTGTGTGTGTGTGTGTGTGTGTGTGTGTGTGTGTGTGTGCGTGTGAGGGTGTGTGTGAATACCCTCAGCATGAGGTAGCTGGTTAGCTGTGGGTAGGTGCTGAGCTGACCGCTGCAGAGAGAGATCAGTAGTGAATCTTAGCAAGGCTTGTGTGTATGCGTGTGTGTGTGTGTGTGTGTGTTTGTGTGTGTGTGTAGGGCTCAGAGGTAGGTTTTATCTTATTTTATCATTTTATTTATGAGTTAGTTTGTTAATAAGTTCAACATTCAAAAACGCAGTCAAAGCTCATCTAATGAGCCATAAAAACACAAGATTTGAAAGTACCTTTCATTTCCAAATCGATTGACGAGTCTCCAAATACTCAGACTAACACGTATCAACATCATCGTTAATGTTTTATGGTGCTCTACGAATGTGTATTTATACCATAAACATACACATATCTCCAATTAATAACAGTTGACATTTGCACGATGTTTGCAAGGATTTTACCATCTAAGGTTCAAACTCTTCAGTTATGTCACTTATGCCTGACGTGTGTGTGTGGAAGAACTAAAAATACAGATTGGGCCTTTATTGAAACAGTATAAATTCCCATACAAAGATGACATCTCAGCATATCAATATTTGAGAACTATTTGTTTGTTTAAAATGCTTGCTACACACTATTTAAAAAAACGTGATGAGAATATATTTTTTAAAGCTGATATAATCTGTATTCTGTATTTTCATATTAACAGTGAATCACATGACTTGTATGAAAAATGGGCAAACTCGCAGAGAATTCCCTCTGCTCTATGGAGTGATTTACCCTCTTTTGGTTTATTAGTTAGCTGTTTGTTTTGGTTCACTCTCATCGCATGTCGTTTTTGGCTGCATCAGGAAGCTGTTTTCGGAAAGAAAGAAAGAAAAAAAAAAAACAGCTCTAAAAACCTACTGTACTTTACCTGCTAAGCATCAAACAGGAGAAAGACACAGTTAGCAACTAGATGGTGAACACAGCGGAGCATTTAGGAGCCAGAGAGCCAGATATTTCCCTTCAGGAGTTGGTGGAGACCAAAAAAATATCAAAATATTAATATATGAATATAAAACTTATATTCACCTGATGGCCATAAACAGAATATTGCTTTTTTTTAAAAAGTTTTTTCTTTATTTATTTGCACGAATAATACAACACAAAAAACATAATGCGTTAAAGGAGTAAAAAGGACTGTGCTTGTGATATTTATAAAAAAAAACCCAAAATTTATCAGTGAAGAAAAAGAATAAAAAACTAGTGCTGATATGTCTATTTGGGAGCAATTTTGCAATTAGCAAACAGTATACACAGACATTGTTATGCAGCCTCAGGTGTTATTGCTAAAATAATTAGTTACCTAATGAGTGGTAGCAATAAAATATGTCAAATCCCAAAACCGCAGTTGCAGAATCTGATGTGTAAAAGTTGCTGTAGTCACTGGCAGCTGCGACCAGATGTTACTAAAGAGCCATATGTTACTGTGAGCAGCGTTAATATGAGCAGATGATGATATGAGTGGCAAAGATGACAGTGAGACACTTACCCTCTCTCAAACGCACAAAGACTCATCGTTCCACTGACCTTCACAGTGAGTACTGTAATACACCATCTGATTCAACAAACACTCTGACTAATGTTCTGTCTGCTACCCCCCCACACTTACACTTACACTTGTACTTCTTGTGAGGACACTCACTGACACATTGAATTCCTAGGCCCCTTACCCTAACCTCAACCATCCCAACTCAACGCCTAACCCCAACCCTTACCCTAACCCTGACCGAAACCTAATTCTAACCTGAACCCTAAAACCAAGTCTTAACCCCCCAAACAGCCCTTTCAAAGTTGCGAGGACCGGCCCAGAAATATTCTAACTTTCAAGAAATGTCCTCACTCTCAAGGTCTCAAAACTTGTCCTCACAAGGTTAAAAGTACATGCACACCCACATACACATACACACACTTCTTGGCTTCCATGTTTCTAATCCTTTTACAGTCTGTGTCACACTGCCATGCACTTGGCACACACACACTCTGTCACCTAATCAATGGTAATGGAATTACTGTGTATCCTGCCTAGTGACACAAGCCTCTGTGTCATTAACATGCTAACCTACACTTTTGGTCACACGCATACACATGTTTGCATGTTGGAACATGTATGTACGATCAACAGCACACTCAACCACATGTTACACGGTAGATAATGTTGTCGCTGTGCCGTGAAAATCCCCACAAGATCGCGGGATAATTCATGATAAAAGCTCCACATATCAAGTTTTTCATATCATCAACAATCAATTGAATGACTTTGTGTAATGTGTGGGAGCCACTCGTAGTGATGATACCGCAGAGAAGTATTGACAGCTCTGCAGTTCTGCAGAGCCTTTTAGCCCCTTTTAGCTCATTTTCTTGGCACAAGTCTCGGTGTTTCCATCAGGTAGCTGATTTCAGCAAAGTTAGAGACTAGCTGCTGAACATTTAGCAGTTAAAGTGACCCCCCCCCCCTTTTATTTTTAGTTTTTGTCCATTAGTTAGAGCATGATTAAGTTCTGTAATGTGACCCCTCACTGAGTGAAATGGAATTTGCAGGCGGGGTGTTATTTTGGCCAGGATTTGATCAAACTGTGTAGGGATATGATGTGACTGCTCAAAAATGGACTTATCTTAACAACTTAACCTCTGTCACCTGCATTGTTAGATTTGCTGATGAAAAATAAAACCCAGTCTTTTCAGGCTCTGTCACACCAGTAATTACACAAAAAAACAATAAAATCTGATAATTCCAATGGAATCACCTTAGTCAATGGATTTGCACACTGACTATGCATTTAGTTCAACTTTGGTGGATTTATGCTAACAAGGTCCAGGGTCAGTTTTTCATAATGGGAAGAGCTTGCTTGTCCTAAATCACATTTGAATGTATAATAAATGAATGTATATGGCCCCGAGTGTAAGATGAGAGTGACTAACTGTATATTTGTTAATCTAAAACACAGCAGAATAGTTACCGCAGGATGACAGGATAAGAAAAAGGTTGTTTTTTTTTAATCGCACTGTCTTTAATAGTTTTCTCTGTTCCTCAGTAAAGGCTGCACCTGGCAGCTTTGTGAGGGATCCTTGAGAGGAAAAACTCTCAGCTCAGAATCTTTTTGGTGCCATATAGGAGAATGGTGGTAACATAAAATACTCTGTGAATACGGCCCCTGGATGTCAGCGTGAGTTGTGGCCGGCGGTGTCCTGTAATGAGGTGACAGTAGGTTCCACCAACGCACATTTTTACACCCCACATGGACACACACACACACTCAGATAGAGGTGACACCATTCACCCCTGATCCTGTAGCCTGCATCTGTGCGTGTGTGTCCAGGTGTGTCCAGGTGTGTCCAGGTGCAGCAGCGTCCCCACCCCAGGGGGAGGGTGGTGTTGTTTGTTTAATTAGAAACTCCTGCACTGCCACTGGAGGTGCCAGTGGCAGTGTTTAATTAGAAACTCCTGCTTCACACTGGGAGCAGTTCCATCCATTCACATTCATTCTTACACAACTTTAATTTTCATGAGCATCTAGCATCAGTGTCACATATTAAGACACGTCAAGCTCTTGTGGTCAACGACCCTCTGCAGGTTAAGGTGCCACGTTTTATGAAGAACAGTTCTTGCTCAGTGAGACAGCTCCATGACTGGAAGTGTAAAGTCTGCCCTGGCCTCCATTTGCTTGATTGCCAGAGGATGAATCGGCTCAGTTGTTATGAATTAGTTTGACAAATCAGTAACGGAGATGATCTGAAGTCATTATGTTGTTCTGAGGTCATTTGGCTTTTGACTTGTAGGCTCTATAGATGAAAGTATGTCCCAGACGATCCACTGGAGTGCGTTTTCTTTTAAATGTATGTTTGGGAAAGAAAAGCCGAATCTCTGAGCCAAATCTGATCCATCTGAGCCTGACCACAGGCTTAAAAAACGATTTAATTCTAATATTGAATTATTTAGCCAGACAGTTGCAAACACTAAATGGCTCTTTCCAATAGTCTATTATGTTAAATTATGGAATGCAAAACAGGAAACGTAACCTCTTTATGTGCAAAAACTCAAAAATTAAAGGTATTCTTTCCAAACCAGACCATACTAATTCTGGGATAATTTAGATTTTTTTTAGAAATTGTATATATTTTACATTTTTGCACACCATGCTGTCTATTTTCTGGATTCCTGCCCTTCCAGGTAGTCGTTGGTTTCCATTCATTTTTATAATGTAAAAATAAATACGGACACTCTTGAAACCTGTTTGAGTTGTGTAATGTGTCACAGCGAACATCAGGAATGCGGTAGCTTTTGTCAATGTTACATTATTGCAGCAGGGTAATGCAGTTCAGGCTTTTCAAATTAAGCTGCGACTTAAAAGTAATACCAGCAAATGATGATGCAACTTTGACAAGAAATAATCGGACTCTCGCGAAGACTGCAATGGATTTTGTTATCAATTCTTCCCATAAATGTAAACTGATGAAAACATCCAATGGTTTACATTTATGGGAATACATGTAAACAAATTGATGTCTGAAATGGTAAGAGAAGAACATAAAAAAAAAAAAAAAATTAAACTCAGCTCTGATGTTTAGTATATCTGCAATTTTTGGTCAGTGGGCAGAAACATGTAGGACCGCTTGTTTGGTCCTTTAAATTTGTGAAGACAGAATTTTCATTTAAATGTTTTGGACTCTAATCGCTACTGGAACCAGGTGAGAAAAATCACACCAATATGTGCTTAGAATCACTGATCAGCACATGCAGTATTAAAATCACAAGCTCGAACGAAGGGGGGGGGGCGGCCAGGAAACCTTTTCCAATCTACGGACACACAGCAACAACCTGAACCAGAGATACAACAGGTATTGAATATGGAAAAAAGACCTAAATATAGATATGTGTCTGTGTGAGAGTGAGTGTGTGTGTGTGTGTGTGTGTGTGTGTGTGTGTGTGTGTGTGTGTGTGTGTGTCACACGCTTCAGTGTTTTTTTTCCCCAGTGGGACTCTCAGACCAGCAACCAGTAAGCAACCAGTCGAATTTACAGCATATTGATTAAATTAGCATTCGTTCCACAACCTGAATATTAACTCATTCAACACACACACACAAACATTTGCATACATGGACACACACTTTTGTCGTGAAAGTGTGCGCACACGTTATTAAGAATTCACACACACAGACACACACACACACACACACACACAGTGGGCGTACACACCAGGAAGTGATTAATTTCTCCTCAGTGAAAGAAAATTTGACTCTACAGAAAAAAATGTCTGTCATAAGGCCCGGGTCACGTCTGGATTGTAGGTTGGTGAAAAATGACAGCAGGCGATGATCACCTGTCCACTGCCTGCGGAAGAGAAGGATGTTTTTTTTCTTTACCTTTTTAAATTCTCCAGGGAATATTGACAAAGCTGCAGAGAAACACCCTGTACCACATTTATGCAGGGGGCTTACCTGCCATCCCAAACCTAGAAAACTTTCCACCGAATTAATTAGTTGTCGAAACATGACAAATTAGGCAGAAAAACAACAAACAACCTGGCCTGTTTGTTGTGATGTTGTCCTTCATTTCCTGTGTCCTCTACAAATTAAGCTCTCCTGTGGAAGAAATGCTCAACATCAAGATATATGAGTTTTTTCGCCACCCTGTAAGATACAGTTGTACGTCTGCGTGCTACATGAAATGACTCTGATTCTCTGCAGATGAGCAGGTTTTGTATTGACAGTGCCGAGGAAGTAATTAGCTCACACAGGAACGCCAGGGAATGTGTACACAAAGGCAGGAATGATTGGACAAACAATTATGAAGCTCTAAGAATCAAAGGGGAATAAGAAACTATATCTACTAGTCAGCAGTTTCACTTTTGAATAAACAGATTTACCATATTAAACCACAAATTACAGGAAAGGTTTTTTCAGCTGCTTTTGGACATACTATTGTATATTTGCAAATATTCCCAAATTTGACAGTTTACATGCCACAGAAATGCAACTTTTTAAGCTGCTTTTTACCTCCAATATGTATCTGACTCGAAGACTAATATACGGACTTGATAAAAATGAACATACACTTGACTGAAATGCTCTCCTAAATATTATATACATTACATGTACTCCATAAACCTCTTAACCACTCTCATTTACACATCTGAAATCTACTGAAAGCATCTTACTTATATAATTAAAGACAATCTCATTAAAATTCATGAAATTCCTTGATATACCAGCCTAGCAGGAGACTAATGATATGCGCTAATTAGGCTTTCAGGATCATTTGCTTCCCCGTTCATTCTGCTCACTTTCTGTGGCCTTTTTCCTTCTCTCCCTGTTGACAATGTTCATTCATGAATTTCCTTTATTGCTTTCCCATGCCATCAAAGCTCCTCTCATTTACAATTCTACAGATCTAAAGTACGGTCCTCTGACAGGTAACCAGTCGAGTTTCATTCTAACATTTTAATCAATCATTTAGGGGATACAAATGTTCAGAGCTGCCTTAATGTAATTTTTGTGGTAGGAGCACGCTGTGAGTACAACACTGACACGTTCCAAGTATGTGCGGCGAACGTGCTGGAAAACAGTCGCCGCAACAGGCGAACAGCCGCTAAACGCTTCACTTTCTTCACCAGCCATAGATTACCTTTGTCTGCTGTTTGGTGCTGGGCAGCCAGTGTTACTGGGTTTGCCAGGCCTATCCTGCTGGAAAAACAGCTGCCGCTGCTGGGAAACGAGGCTGATGAGAGCGATGAGACTACACCATACAGTGCCGTAAATCAAAAGAATGATCCGAAAGACTCCAAAGGTCTCCGTAGAGTCGATGCGGAGGGCAGGGTCTGGTCATAATTCTCGGTTGGTTTGTCACTATGAGCGACCCCTTTTACATTACACGTGGTACATCGATTCATCGTTTATTAAAATAATTCATTTAAATATCATTACGCATCTTGTCTTTAATTACCAAAATATCGGGCCTTTCTCCATCTGCCCCAGCTCCAAACTTCGGCTAAAGTGGTGGGTCGTGCATAATTTGGTGCTTTATCTGTATCTATCCTAAAAAAGTTATTAATTTCATTGCATCCCTTACTAATTGAACTGTGCAAAAAATATTCTCGCGAGAAAGAGGAGAGTTGGCGTTATTGAGCAAACCCGTGGCGAGCAAAGACAAGCTGGTACGACTGACAGTGACATGAGAAAGAGTGCATGCATTCCACACAGCGTGTTTTCTCCCCTCCGAGGTGTCCTCTCTTTGACGTAGAATTCGGTCCCTACTTTTGTCAAACAAAGAGTGGCAGATAACATTTTCTCAGTTGCTTTTCTTGGATTGTCTGGATTTTCCCAAAGAAACGTGTAAGTCGAGCCCCCCATCCCGAACAACCAGTTATCCCCTGCCCACCTGCCCACTCATGGCAAGTTTAAAGCAAACGATCAAACTGAACACCACTGTCTGTGAAACCTGTGAAACCATGAGCCGCGCAGGGCTGGGTGATTTCAGAGAGCGGCAGGGCTTCAACCAGAGAGGGCTGAATGAATCAGATGTCTCACCTCGACTGAGATTCAAATGCCCCAACACGTCCCCTTATTGTCCCACACTGTTTGCCCCTTGACGAAGCAGGGACTGCAACGGCTCCTGGGCAGCAGCACAGAGAGTAAGGTAAGAGACAAACTCTTACTGATGGCCGGAGTCAAAGGAAATGTTTGTTCAGACTGAATGTGAAAGCAAATTTTAGAGGTGGTTCAATTGCATACGAAGTCCTCGTTAAGATGCAAGTGGACAGACACTGATTTGCTCTTACCTTTGAAGCTGATTGAAAATTCATGCTCTTCCGAATATTCTACGACCGCGCCTCGTGAATTCACAGAGACAAGCGCAAAAACTGCTGCATGAAAAAAAAGGGCAGAAGTTCCTGTTAGGCCGTCACACAGGCACGCGCAAATAGAAACACTCCACACACACACACACACACACACACACACACACACACACACACACACACACACACACACACACACACACACACACACACACACACAAACACACACACAAACACACAAACACTTACATGACTATCTTGCTAACAGCGACAGACATTGTGTAATAGTTTGTATATTGCCTGTAAGTGGCAACTTAACACAGATTGAAAAAAGAAAACAAAACACTTCAGCCGTCAAATGCACGTCAATAAATCAAACAGAATATTGATCAGTGTTCGATCTGAATGTAACCACACGGGCCAACATTATGATGAGCTGCATGGAAACTTGCCAACTTGTGTTATTTCTGTGTGGTTTGTGTATAACGCTGAAATAATAATGTTCCACTGTACAGTGTACTTTGGGGAATAAGCCCTGGCCACTGGGAGTTCTGGATTCACATCCTTGCATTTCATACATAAATCTGTCAACTCTGTCGGCTAAAATGACAAATATTCCAGCGAGAAATGGCAGCTATGTCAGCGATGGTAATGCTAAACAAGGGCATACACAAAGTTAGCTCCACGGGTAGAAAGAAATGACCCGTGTGTGTCCAAAAACGTCAGTTTTCCACAGGGTCATGACAAGAGACTCTGTACGGCTGTTTAATTTTTTCCTCTTATGAGCCTAACAGCGTGACAAATTTTCCATCCAAAGCCATCAGTATGCTCCTCGATCAGCTGTCACCGATTCCCAAACCGAAACCCTACGCGCGTGGCACACACCGAGCCCTAGCAACAGCCTCGAACACACACTAACAGTCTGAGCTGTCTTACCTTCAAGCTGCCATTTATTCCTGCAGTTTCAGTGTAAAACCATCCACAGCCTTCATAAAATATTTTAACCATATCAATTTTAAATTAATTCAATATGATTAAAAAATAATAATTCTGCTTTCTGAGCTAGCAGGCAGGCTTTCTTCTTGAGATAATGAACATTTCCCACTCGTTTCTTTTGCAATTCATGCACTTCAAGGAACAAAAACAACGTTTCATGTTTAATTTTGGGTCTTCTCTACCCCCTGCCTGCACACACATCTTGCTGATGATGTCGCTAGGAAACCTATTTCTAATACATAGATGGTAGTCGTATCAATAGTAATTTAAATGCCATGCACCTATTGAACATTCACGTGGGCCTGTTATCTACCTTGTATTTACATACTCAACATGCAGGTATGTGCCTTTTTACTCCATTTGTATCTCTTGTCCTAATGTGCATCTTGCGATGAAACTGAATCCCTTCCTCCGCCTCCCTCCACTCCTACCCCCTCCCTTCACTGCTTTCCCCGCTGCTGTAAGATGTAACATGATGCAGTTATCACCATGGAGATCGCTTGGAGATGGACCCTCTCTGGACAATGTCAAGAGTCTCAGCCTCTCTCTCCCTGTAGATTTGATTCCAGGCTTGAGAGCTGCCGAGAGCCAAAGCAGATGGACGACTGCTGAACGCCTACACTGGACTTTGAGAAGTCAAATTCAGGGGGCAGGACTTCCAGCAGTGTGCCTTAGAAGAAAAGTGTGAATGTTAAATGACAAAGCTTACATAAACACAAGCTCAGCAGCTTTGTGTTACTAATAAGACTTTCGATTGAGGACCGGTATTTCAACAACAAAGAGCACTGCTTGCTATAAAGCTGCAATATTCAAATGCTTTTTCAAATGAATTAAACTGAAAAGCTACAGCTTATCAAATGTCAAAAAATCCATTCCTACAACAAGAACAAAGGCAGAAACCAATAATGGAAAAAAAAAAAAAAAAAACACAGCAAAGCTGGACTAAAAAAAGTGCTTTCCATATGAAGAGATGTGTGGGCTTGTCAGCAAAAACATTTTAGAAATCTGGAGTCGGTGTAAAAACAGACAGATTGTGCATTTACAAGAATGAAAGCTTTGGGATGTTTTGTTATCGATTTCTTGATGCAGTTTTAGTGAAAATCTGCATTCGTTTGAATCCCGTTTTTGATGCTGGCTTTGACACACGACGCCGTGGAACAGTTTTTTTTAACTAGCTCAAAGGACTCAGTGGTTCACCAGCTGATGATTATTTCTGAAAAGGAAACTAAATATTTCATATATACTCAGTAGTATATTTGTTTTGACTGACATTACCTGTAGACTAATAGAAAACTGCCTAAACACAACAGAGTTCAGAGTATTTTGTTTTAAGATGTTCTTCTCCGGGGAGAATAAAGCGGCCTCCTCTCAGTTTTGACACAGAATTTTAGCATTTTTAGCAATTGGCATGTGCACTAGTTGGTTCGCCAGCTGTTAGTGATAAAGCTAGCGAGTTAGCGTCAGCGCTTATAATTGCAGCAACGTATGAAAGGATTCCGATCTGCCACTTTCTGCTGTGTCCCGGCACTAAAGGTTAGGTTTAGGACGGATTTGAAGGCTTCACTTGTTGCTAGTAAAAGCACAGCTGAGATAAGAACAGGAACAACAAAAAAAAACAGGAATAGTGGTAGGCTGTGAGGCGATTTTGGTGTAATGGCCAGAGTCAAAATTGGAGTTCATATGATGTCCTTGGTTCCAGAGAAAATAATTTCCTGTACACACACACACACACACACACACACACACCCAACCAAAGAAACAGCTGCAGAACAACATCACGGACAAACTGACATTGTTCTTCCTATCTCAAAATTGAAACGCGTTGAAGAGCCGTATCAGGAAATTGTTTTTATGCCATTCATTCCTTCAGAGGAAGGTATGTTCAGGTCAGCCAAAAAATGAAGAAACCTGAAAATCTTGGTGAACAACTTTCATTAGAATGAATGGGGCGCCATCTTGGAGCAACAAGTCCTCAATTTAAAAAACTAAAGACGTTTTTTTGTAATTTTTTATTTAAATGCGAAGCCCCTATCGACAGGATTGTTTCTCCAAAATTGTTCTAAATCACTGGTGGAAAAATCTTTTTTTATGATCTCACAAAATGCTTTTGAAGATCACTGTTCGGGTTATTACTTCATTAAGTTTAGAGGAAATTTGTCATTATAGTCACAGTAATAAACACGTGGTAAAAGGTTAATAGACACCCATGACGACTCTTGGTAGGAAGGGGGAAACGAACGGTCTCAGATGAGCAGTCTCTTGCATTAAAGTTGGACGTTTCGTTGGTCCATCCGTCCAGCCTGACCTCCTCCTGACTTGGACTTTGTGGTTTTATAATAACGTCTCGATTTCCACAAAGGAGAAGGGGGAACAATTTATACAGCTGGTAGAGGGCTTTGTCACTTAAAAATAAACATATGCCGTTTTTGGGCCTTTGCTGACCGATGCTGTTGTTTTTCTTGGGAGGACAGTCTCCTTGGAACGATATCCAGCTCTCTTAATATATCCCCCGGTTTGGTCACTTTTATGAAATGACTTCTGTCATAAAATGAGTCAAATTCCGATCCGAAAACCAAAGATGACCAGGATTTTAACTGATGATCTCTTTGCCTCGGAAAGTGAAATGAAAGAATCATATATGCTTCTGTGATCATATAACCTTCAATCACTTTACTCCATAGCCCTCAGTGGGCAGCAAATTTACTGGCTTGTGACTAGCTGGCTAGTTCAGAGGATATAATAATCTGCTGGTGACCACTGCAACAATAGTGATGCTTCAAACAGCATAACCAGTTAACTGACTGGTGAAAGTTACCAAACTTGGCATTAAATTGACTACAAACACACACACACACACACACACACACACACACACACACACACACACACACACACACACACATAAAAGGGTTTTAACATAGCCTCTGTTCTTTTCCGTAAGTGGCCATGGTAACAGGTAATAATACACTCTGATGTGACCTAGAATATATGATAATGAATCCTATTTTATTATTGCTATTATTTTGTGTATATCAATCATATTCTGCTGTGTTATTCGCCTTAATTATTTTAAGTTAGGGGCAGGGTTAATGGGATACTTGCTTAGCTCTTTTTTATTGTCCACTGTAACCAAGTATTATTAGATTAAATTAAAGACCATTAATGGTGCTCTGTGAGATAATAGAGCTGAGAGTGAGGGCTGAAACATCTGTGAGCACGTTCTTGTAGCTCGGGGAGAACAGAGATGGAGACAGAGATTGAAAGAGAGAGGAGAATGAGAGGAAAATAAGGTCCAGAGCGTCCCAGAACAGAAAAAGAAAATCCATTTATTCTGAGAGGCCTGCGGGGCTGGAGGTAGCAGGAGTCCGCTGTTACTCTGCGCGCGCACACACACACACACACACACACACACACACACACACACACACACACACACACACACACACACACACACACACACACACACACACACACACACACACACACACACACACACACACACAAAAGCTTCCATCCTACTGGAGAAAATGAATTCTTTTGCTCCTTTTCCTCTTTTTCCCCCTTTACCTTTTTGCCTCTGTCAGCACAACCATCATAACTCCAACCCCCCCCCCACACACACACACAGAGTCACTCACCTGGTCACCTGCCTGAGGGGTTGCAATGCTGTTCACTCTTTGCAGGGGGCTGTGTTTCCTGTCTTCCCAGCCACAACAGAGAATAGGAGGCCATCAATAACCATCCTGAGAGGAGAGGAGACGAGAGGAGAAGAGGGAGAGGAAAGAGGAAAATAGAGAGAAGGGGGAAAAAAAAGGCACAAAAAATGAAAGGAAATCCAAAACAAGGCAGAAGAGAGAAGACAGAAGTGACAGGAGGGGGAGCAATGAGATACCAAGGCTGAGGATAGAATAGATGAAACGAAAAAAAGTGGGTACCATCCAAATGTGGCGCAAATTTTAGCCTTATTTCGAGAAAATCTGCAAAAGCAAAATGCAGGTTAACTTCCGTTTCCTTCCACTGGTGTTAAGCGAATACTAGGAGCAGGTTCATGGAGATAGCTACTAATTCTCCAGTCGGATGCCATTAATTCATTGCAGAAGAAGAGGGCGCAACAAAATGACGTAATTAAAATAGCTCCAGTCAAACCTCAAACAGTGGGAAAAAAAACTATAGAAAACATGATAGAAATATGACATTTTCTGTTGGTTTCACAGAGATATGATGTTTCCATCTGCTGCTATTTCTCGTCTCTTCAGTGGACGTTTAAGTCACATGCTTCAATACGTCATGGTTAGTTCTCTATGTCCGTTTTCCTCGGACTTATATGTCGTACTTTGCTTCTATTGATACACCAACTTTTCCACCTCAGCCAAGAGTAAAAACTTTTTCGCAATGTTTCAAGATTTTTTTTTTTTGTTATGTTTTCATTTTTTAAAAAATGTGTAGATGAAAACCCATTACAAAAAAACAAAAAGAGGAAAAAAAAAAGAGGGAAAAAAAAAAAAAAAAAAAAAATATGAAAAAAGAAAAAAAGACAAAAGCTTAGAAGACAAAAGAGAAGAGAAAACATGACAGAGAGAAGGAACAAGGAGAGGACGAGGAAAGAGGAAATGAGAAGAGGAGAGAAGATAGGAGACGACACTAGGAAAAAAAGGAAGAGGATGGAGGAAACAATGAGAAGAAAAACGAGATGACAGAATGAGGAGAGGAGGAAATAAGCAAGAAAAGGCAACTGAAGAGAGAAAACTTTGAGAGGAAACGCAATAAGTGAAGATAAGTGAAAGGAAAACAAAGAAGGGAGAGGAAATGAGGAGGAAAAAAGGAGAGAGAAGGAGACAAGAAGAGTGGAAAAGAGTATTAGGTGGGTGGAGCGGAGGGCAGCAGAGGTAACTCTCTCCGTTCTGCCTGATCCTGATGCTGCTTATTGGCAGGTTAAAGCTGACCGTAGTTTAGAAGGTGTTTCAGCTTTTTTTGCCCTCCTCTTCAATACACTCCTTGCTAAGTTGATTCCTCCTCCCCATTTCACCTCAAATCCCCCTCTCTCTGCTCCATCTGCTTCCTTCCCCCAAGCTAAATCTTCTTCCTCTTCTTCCTCCTTCCCTTTTCCTATCCACCTATCCTACTGCCCCTGTCAACCTATTTCCCTCTCCTCTAATCCACCAACCTTCAGACCACCTCTACACCTCGCTCCTAAGTCCAGAGATACCCTCTGTTCTCCTCCATTCACTGAAAAATATCACCTGTCGCCACTGATATTAACCTTACCCGAAATTCATGCCAGAAAAGTCATGTCAGTCAGTGTCGTTTGTATGTCGCATCCACGTATTTCCGCCCGTTTATGCCTATTTTCAGTTCAAGCATAAAAAACATGATGGAAAATACCCGACATTTGAGAAAAATGCTGAAATGTCACCAGAAAGGTTTTGTGCTTGGCTAAGATAGATCAGAAAAGATGTAATCAAGATTTTCGGAATACACTCTCTCGAGGTATCTGCTTCCGCTTCTTCTACTGTAGATAAAGCATTCCTGTCAAGCTGCCACTGACAATTACAGGCCTCAACACAACCTGAAAGCCAAAAAGTAAAGACTAAAAAAAGAACAAGAATGTCAGCAGTGTACATCGCCGTCTTGAGTGGATAGCGACTGATAAAAACATTCACTCAGTCTTGTAATCTTCTTGAATACACTTCCACGAAGTTAGTTTATAGAAACGTGCGCTGAGTGATACTCTATTTTGCAAAAATTGCAAAAATATACTCAAGTACTGTACTTAGGTGCAGCTCTGAGGTACTTGTGCTTTACTTGAATATTTCCATTGCATGCTGCTTTATACTCCTACTCCACTATATTTCAAAGGAAAATAAAGTATATTTTATTCCATTAGATTTATCACTTACAACAATAAAATGCTGCTTATGCATTAATGCAAGATGAAGTAATAAGAAATCAAAATTATAACCGGAACTCAGTGATAAAAAGATGTAAGCAAGCACTCCAGTATCCAAAATGAAAATATACAGTATTTAACATTAAAAGGGACACTAATTACTTAATTTTTCACATATTATTTCAACGGGAAGATAAGTTCAGATGGAAAAAATAAAAGCCACCTTTGCCCGTATATCTGGGTTGTCATTTCGACATCTGGTTTGTGTTATCCTCTGCATTTTAATATGACGGGTTTGTAAAACTTTAGTCTCTGTGGCATTTGAAAGCAGACAGCACAGCAGGCAACACATCACTGCAGTTTCTAGAAGACTGTTGCTCTCTTAAAAAAAAACACTGAAGTTAACTGCAACAAGAAAAAGGATTCATGACACTAACTCGATCCCTTCAGTCATGTTTATTGGCCGACACGTTTCAAATCGCCTTAAGGTCAAATTTTTATTGCTGACCACACTGAAAGTCCATTTTGCCATCTACCACATACCAACACAGTGTGACTGGAGCCTGAGACTGATCATTTCATTTCTTTTTAGCCCCTACTGGCTGTTGCCGCTGATTAAATCCTTTTGAGGGGCACTTTGGAAATAATTACCCATCTGAAAAGAGAATCTGTTGAGAGGATAAATGGGGACCTTCCCACTTCTGAAGATCCAGCAGGCTGCAGTGGGGTCCAAGAGTCTAAAAAGTGGTAAAAGTCTGGGAAAGTGGTCTCAGGCCCTGTTCATACCTGGCATTAACATGCGGCTTGGGTGATCCGATCACAAGTGGACAGCTCTGAGTACAAGTGTGAATGAACCCAAGACGCAATTAGGCAATTGGAGATCCCATCACTCAGACCACATTTGGAGGTGGTCTGGGCCGCATGTGGCCACAGTCTTTTAGCAGCGTGTATGCAAATGTGTCCTGGGCCACACTGAAGGACCGCCTACTCAACTGATGTCCTCTGCGTAAGCGGATTTACGTAATCATTGGCAAACAATTACAAGTCATACAAAATGCGGAACCTGGCTTTGTCCACGACCACTGAACATTTCGAAAAGCTCTTAGAGATGTACCATGGGTGCGTCAAACATCCGGAACAAACCGAGGAAGAGAACCAGTCTGGATTGTTTTGACTTCTTCGTTTTCCTCTAGGCATGGGAAGTGCATCGCTACCTCAACAACGCATTTGGTCTTTGCAAACATAAATGATGTACGTTTTTATTTGCGTATAGAGCAGGAAGGTGCGACCCGCTCACGACTGGTCACTAGAGACCCATGTGGACACGCATGCTAATGCCACGTGTAAACGCACTTAGAGCTGTCCACTTGTGATCAGATCACCAAAGACACATGTTAATGCCAGGTATGAAAAGGGTCTCAGACTTTTGGACCCCACTGTATATAAGCATGTCTATCCACACATATCGCTCTACCTCAGTTTTTTGTAGACTCAACCATAGTATATACAGGAGATGGACACACTAACAGCACCTGTAGTACAATTCAGGGCAATATCCTTGCAATAAATCCTGCCTTCGTGAAGCCTTTAAAGGTCTCTTTTGTTGAAATTATGTGGTTTAAGTTTTTTTTTTTTTTTATACTACAACGACCCCAGCATACTGCAGCCTCAAAGATTCCCATTTGTTGGATTGTCATGCCCTCTGCTTCTGCCTCCTCTTCCTCTTAGCCAGGAGCCTCTCTTTCTCTCCCCCCTCTCTCTCTCTCTCTCTCTGTCTGTGTGGTAGCTCTGATTGTCGGGCTGCAAGCTGCAAATCATCTCCAATCACCTCTGCTTTAAATACTGCGCTTCAGCTCCGCGATGGACAAGAGATTCACCCGCTGTCACTTAAAAAACACAATAGCATGTAGATTAAAAAAGGACAAGCAAACGAAGAAAAACAATCTCAACACTCTGAAAACCAATCATCAAATTTAGAGAAAAAAAAGACAATATAGAGTAACAACACATATGTTGTTTCATAAAGAAACTTGCTGCAAAGACAGACAACACAAACAAAAACTGAAACACTGCAAGTTTTACGAAACAAAGGGTTTTCAGGGGCCACAATTTTGTTTGACCGTGCCCTGTAATTCTTGTTGTATTTTAAGGTATCGTGTTTTTATGTGCACCTGTGAAGCAACTGGTATCTCAGGTTTTTGAATGTGTTACACAAATAAAAGTTTAATTACTACTTAAAACCAGCGATCAATGACCAGATGAATGATGAAGACGCTTTTCTCATTCATTAACTTGACATCAAAGGCAAAGGTATTGATCCGGGTAAGAAAATCCATCCATCCGTCCATTCCTCCATCCATCTGTCTGTCTATACGTCACAGGGCTAACACACAGACAGATGAACAAATTTAGTACAGCATTGTTTGGTTGTGTTTCCTCACTTTGCAGGATTCTTCCTGAATGCAGTGCATGTGTGCCAATTGGTGAAGATGTTTCTAGTGCTTTGTCTATTTGCGTGTGTTTTCTTAAGTTGCACCGTGGGCCACGATACAATACACCATCTTTACTGAAAACCAGTAAACAATATTATGAAGGCTGCAATAAGCTAAGAACAGAGGAAATTACAAAAATAAATAATACTAAGAGACATTTGATAAAGGAGTCATTTACCATAGACTATTCGGATTCCTCAATTTAATTTCCCCTCTGCAGACTATTCCAAGGGGCTGGAGCAAGAAAACGTGAAGACTTTCTTTTTCATTTTTGCACTAAATTAGGGACAGACAGCAGATATGTGCCCTGTGATCTGAGATCAAGACTATAAGATGAACGCTGTGAAATTAGTTTGCAGAAATATGATAGAAGTTTGTCTAGAATGGATGACAAAAATGGACAGAGATGGCCAGCCCACTCTGGAGTACAGAGCCCCAGATGGGTAAGCGGTTTTAATTTGGTGACAAATCTCAAAGCACTGTGGTAAAGATAGCGCAACATATGAAGACACTGTGCTGGTGCATTCATGTATAACAAATCAGCTTCATCCAGAGCTGGTAAGAAGGTGGCAGCAACCAGCCGTTTCCTGGCTTCAAGAGTAAAGTGGGACTTGAGTCTAAAATAAAACCCTCGCTTCACCCTCGGTTTCTTCTCAAGATTTTCAACATGTCGCTTAAAAGAGAGACATTCATCGAGCCAAACACCAAGATGTAGACTTATAGCAGGTAACAACTTCTATAGACTTCCCCTAAGTTTCACAATAACCTCTGTCTTTATTCTGTGATAGGACAGTGTTAACTACTGAGCCACCACAATCTTCTGATTAACCGATGATTACTTCTTAATTAAAATGAAGTGCCTAATTACCTTAAAATTGTAGTAGACTGTGTATGCAGTCTCACAAGTACAATAAAAGTCATCACAAGAGAACACAGCTATTATCAGCTCAGCTTCATCAGCACCTCCATTCAGTGGGGGCCAAAACAGGTAAGAAAAGGCCCATGTCCAGCTCCGGGCCTCCAGGGCTGACAATATTTACTGTTTTTGGGCCCCAAATGAGCTGTGTCTGGGGACCAGAGGTCCTAACAATGCCCCTGTCTCAACATATTAGTCTATGACTGTGCTAGCAATTCTGCTATGGAAATAGATTCTTATCAGTGACTAATACTAAAGGTAAATTTGGCTTCAGGCCCAGAGGAGGGTGGGGAAGTTTAATAAATCTTGCTCTCCTGAGGAATGATAATGACCTCTTAAATGGCCAAAGTCCCTTCTATCATGCTGCTAAACTACTGTACTGATGCAGTAATTTTCAGCAAGAATGAAGGAGATATATACTTGAAATAGTCATCATCTTAGACACACATGAACAAACATCCTCGCGCACTGCTTCTGAATACCTCCGGACGGGGAAAAAAGGTGATCGGGGAAATAAAGTTAACTATGTGGGCAATTCATCTTATTACATTTGTGGTGTGAGGTAATATGAGATCGTGTTAGTAAAATTATTAACCGTAAAACGCTGAAGAGACTTAGTTGGGATTAGAGTGAGGGAGATGGACTACATTGGGGCCACTATATCCTGCACCTACTGACACATTGGAGACGGGGAGGAATTAGGTCATGGCTTGAATGTAGAAGGTAATAGATGGCTAGAGCAGAGATTTATGTGTGACACCCTCTCTCTAGAGAGACATACAGGGGGAGAGACAGAGAGAGCGAAGGAGAGACGGGAGGTTGGTATTGGAACTAAATCAGACTGTCAGTTGGTGCTGAATTCTTCCTGAGGCGACAGAGGGAGGCTGGGAGGAAGAGAGATGGAGGGAAAGGAGAGCAGAGCAGCGGAGAGGGAACTGGGACATGGAGAGGGAGAAGAATAATGATGGAGGAGGCATGGAGGCTGAAAGGATGATCAGGGTAGAAGAGTTCATGGGGCAGAAAACAGCACAGGCAGAGTGAGGACACAGCAGAGATCGGGAGGCTTTTATATGATGTAACTTACTCTGTGGTAGCGAAGGAGGAGGAGTTATTTGAGGCCTCCAGGGATCCAAAGTAAAAATCCTGTTCATTTTCTCTATAGACACTACTAGGTGGCTGACAGATGGACCACTTCCAAGGCTTGGGTGAACGTGAAACGTTTCTGCTGATCATCCGTAGAAAAGAGGAACAACTGTGTTAGAAAATAAACAGGTATTTGATAAAAAGTCAAAGGTACAAGTCCGTCTACTGAAAAACCTAAGGAAAAAAGTCATCTATAACTCCGGAGGAGCGTTTTTGCGTGAAACATCCGATCAAAAGAGCTTAAAATGTTGTGTAAAGGCAGGTAGTCCACTTTCATATTCTGTGCCAGTTTTAGAGCAATTTAAGAAACTATAGCACTGTGTTTTGTACCCAATTACAAAATGAAAAAGCTTTCTGAATTTGGTACAACAAATGGTGGTGTTTTCAGCATAACACTGGACACTAACTAATGGCTGCCGTATTTAGAACCAACCACTCTTCAGAACGCAAGGGAAAAACACAATTTTTGCCCACGGACCCTGTGGTTGTGGTTGTTAGGTGCAGTTAACATTTTTCACAGCCATTACAGAAACATGCTGATTTAAGAGTTGTTATTAATGTAAGTGAACTTACAACCACCTGCACAGCTGCATAGATCTCATCCTCACTTGTCCCTATTTTTTCGCTATTTTTCATGGAAGTGGCCAAGAGGATCGTGTCCCTATTCATAATCCTGCCGACAAAACTCTAATGGGTCGACTGTTTTCCCAGCTGGCGGAAACAGTTGTCAAAGATGAGGACAACACCATATCTATTTGAATTCTTAAAGAGGTCTGGAACCAGGCTAACGCACAACACTGTCCTGCTGTAAAAAAGCGAGCCCATAGGTCGTCTGTGGAAACAGCTTATTAGAAAACCTATAGTTTTGTTTGTTGTGGCTGTAGAAAATATGA
Organism: Xiphias gladius; assembly: GCF_016859285.1. Classification (NCBI taxonomy): domain Eukaryota; kingdom Metazoa; phylum Chordata; class Actinopteri; order Istiophoriformes; family Xiphiidae; genus Xiphias; species Xiphias gladius. The sequence goes on along the minus strand of NC_053415.1, from coordinate 21,576,934 downwards.
CGGGAGCAAAGGAGAAAGTTAGGTGACATAGTAGGCCCTATAATCTGCGTTATGAGGAGGGATGGGTCAACAGAGCATAGGACTTTCACACAGGAGCCTGCACTTCTGTTCCTGTGTTAAACTGGAAGTCACTGTGGTTTCTTTTATCCTCGACCGTTCCACAACCTTTAGCACATGTTCATTATTGTAACCATGATGACAAAGGTCCTCTAAGCGTAAAGAAGTACTTATTTTAACCCAAACCACAATCTTTTCCTAACCCTAGCCAAGTACTTTTTGTGTCCAAGCCCAACCAAATTGTTACGGCTCCACAAACTTAGCCACGTGTTTATTAATGTTACCATGAAGACGAAGGTCCGGTGTGCCTGCCACTTGTATGCTCCTGTGGGTCGTATCCGAGAGTGGGGACAAGCAACATTTATAGTTGTTTAAATTGGAGGATCTTTTGTAAAATACACGTGTAGTAGGAAGTTATAAGTAGTTGTGACTAGTAGTTGTGTGCTACTAATAGCTGCTTTGAAAGCAAAAATACTCAATCAGAGCAAGAGGAAAAATAATCAGTCATATCAACACCAGCCTTCTGTTTTATCAGTTTAATTAGGCAAACTCAAAACCACAGTTACAATAATGAAAAATGTATAATAAAAGTAATTAAATAAAATAAAAGAGAATGTTTTTTGTTTTAGATAATGTTAAATCATTTGCTAAAAGGTTTCCCTTATATCAACAGGTGTAAGCTTTTACAAGTCTTTTATGACAGAGCTATGACAGAATAATAATTGGAACAGGAAAATAAGTTTATTGGAATAGAGCCTAACTTTTTGTTGTTGCAAAGCACCCAAATGATAGAGAAAGTAGTCAAAATTACCACAGCCTGCCCAGTTAAATAAAAATTAGTGGGAAAACCACCAAATCTGGCAACACTGCTGTTCAGCTAGAGCCTGGCTTCAAGAACTCGTGAATTTCAGCAGGTACTTTTTGTTGACATAGTCTTGGTTGAGATTGTGTATAAAGCCAATTATTTTGATTTTTAAAAAGCTTTAAAGTGATGTTTTTATGATGAACATTTTTACACAAAAAAATTCTGTAATGTAGCCAGTATTGTCTTCATAGTTTAATAATAATAAAACTTCACTGCATTTGTGTGTGGAGCCTTAAAAAAATGTCACTGGATCAATTCAGCTCAAGGTCCTCCATATAAAACCACTCAAGTATTGATTAGTTTTACAGTGGCCAATATACAGTATGTAATCCAAGCACACTGCATCCCATCTATCATATCTAACTTGACATTATCAATTTTTAATACAGAATACGTCCCATGCGTGTGAAGTTCCAGTCTCAACACAGGTTGGCTTTACCACGGATGATTTCTCTTCTTCATTCAGACATAACCACCATACACCCACAGACAGACAAACCCATGCGTGCATTATATACTCTCTCACGTACAGAGACACGGTCCGTGTGCTGCCCTTCATGCTGTTACTCAAGCACGCTCTACACACAATCTACACACGCACTAATCAGCGTTACACTTGCTGCCAATGACCCTTATTGAAGGGTGTGTTAATGATGACTTAAACAAACAGTGTGTCTTTAGCTCTGGTCGATAGGTCTAAACAGCCGGGAATCACATCACCCATTACAATTACGGTGGAATTATTAGAACTCCTGCTATTGCACTCACTGTCAGCGTGTGTCTGTGTCTCTCTCTGTGTGTGTGTGTGTATGTGTGCTTGTGCTAATGAAGGTATTGAAATTGTCATTAAAGTGTGTGATGACTCAACACTAGGGGAGCAACTAGGTTTATGAAAGGCTCATTGCCTTCCATATTTCAGCCTTAAGCAATATAAATGTTTATGTGTTTACTTATTGACAAGTCCATTTAAAGCAGCTTCCAGAGACCTGACAGGTCATAACTAATTCTCTGAAGCTCCCAGCCCACCAGGGTGACACTGTCACACTATGCTCCTCATATAATGGCTCAATAGTCTCCTTTTGTCTAAAATAGTCCATTTTTTGATGTAACTTGCGTTGTGCAGGGAGGCACTGCCGTTTTGAAAAAGAGGAGGCCTCCCCGGTCTACGCAGCAAAGGCAGAACTAGTGTGATTTTGTCATACAGACGCCAAACCCACAAAGGTGTGATCAGGTTTAACATGAGGTGAATTATAGAGGCAGTGTGATTGCCTACAAATTCAATGGAAAAAGACCGGAGGACACAAACAGATGCAGGTTTGCTCTTAGAAAACATAAAGCCTAGCCCGTTTGTATCCACTTGTGTCCATGCAATTTCAAACGTTTCGATGTGAGTGAAAAATTTGCGAGAATCCTGAAGCTGTATGACACGAAGAAGGAGAGAAACTGGAGGAGAATTAGCAAAGAACTGGCGGTCCTGGTAAATTCTGAGAATAGGTGGGTCCATTGCTAGCTAGCTAGCAGTTACACCCTATGCCTAAACAATCAGTATAGTGGATGTTTGTTGTGAAACATGAAAAAACAAACAAAACCCCCCCCCCAAAAAACAGTTGTCAAAATCAAATGAGAGACAGATTTTTTTTTTTTCTCACATTCAGCCTGAAAGCACTGAACGTGGCTGCTGGTTCGTGTCCCGTCCTTTACCAACATCAGCACAAGTTTCTTTTAACCATGGCAGCGATGTTAAGCTTGGATTTATTTGATAAACAACCTACTTGTGGTTTAACTACAGTATGAGCACTTGTTGGATGGATATAATGCAGGCCGGTTAACACAAATTACAAAAAGACATAACATTCCTAATGACCTCTTTGTGATAGCTAGCCATGTAGATAGCTTGGATTTATTTGCCAAGGTTTTTTTGTCATATCTGCTGCTGAGATTTCTGCTTCCACCCCAATACAATGGAGTGAATGGAATTCAGTGAGTGGTGCTTACGCAAGTTATATTTGAAAAACTCAACAGCAGCTTGTGATTCCAGGAATAATGTCAGTTTATTCTGATAAAGTTCTTTAGCAAGGTCTGTGGATTGTTCTGAATAAGTGGAACATTGCTTCTGAAAAGAGACAGTTCTGTTGAGTTTTTAAATGTCTTTCTGAATAATTTGAGTGCCACAAATACGATTTCACTTAGCTCATTTGTATTGGGGAAGTGGCAGAAGTCTCAGAGATGGTTACTTGAAAATCTAACACTGCAAGTAAAACTGGAAGTATCTGCAGAACTGGATACCACTACGGTTAAGAGGGAAAATATGTTCTTGGTGTGATTTGAGAAGCCCTTAAAGGAAATCTCTACATCTGCTTGTGTGTGTGGATGTGATAAAGCTGCAGAGTTGGAATGGTCTCAGGGCACTCAGTGTTTACTTGGCCTCCATTATCTTTTATTTGTAGGCCGATAGTGTCTCTTGGCAGGGAAAAAACGGGCTGTAAATCTGAAATGTGTTTGTGCATGGGTATAAAGGAATTCAGACATGCACAAACACAAGCATACATATGCATGGGAGGGGGGGCATGAATGCATTAGAGCTCTCTCCATTTTATTTAATTGTGTGAAATCGGGGATGGGGGGGGGGCGAAAACAATGAGCCTGATGTGTCCATTAGCTGTGCAGAACATACACAAACGCTCTATGTGAATATGCACATTAGACAATCAGCCATAGCAAGCTTCACTCTTCAACACATTGGAATATGCAAATGTTTCCCGGCACAAAAAGCCTTGACAAGCTGTTATTACACGATTCCTGTGGGTGCAGAGACAGCAGCCTGAAAAGATATTAGAGGAGGCAGAACAAGAGAGAGGAGAGTAGCCCTAGACAGTTGCCGGGGAGATGTGCGCACGTTGCCTGCATGCATGCATTTGTGGGTGCTTGTACGGGTGTTTGTGTGCAACCACAGGGGAATGTAATAATGCCAGTGGCGTTTCTTTGCGGCTCACCAGAATATGAGATGTGCCGGGTCATACTGGTTATGAAGGGGCTGGTCTCAGAGGGCATCAAAACATTCAAGGGAATAAATCCTGATCACAACTCAAAACAGATGTCAGCTGTGACTCTCGGACGCTGTGTACTGGCCATGTGATCGTAAAAAGAAAGAAAATCTAACTGAAGAAGTCACCAGATGCAAGCCAAGTCTACACGATGGGTCTGTCTAATCAGAGATGGCTTTTTCCTTAAATTTCACTGTGAGGGACTAAGACCTTAGTTATAGGTTAATAAAGAAGGTTATAAAGGAAACACAATTATATATTGACTCTTATGGATAATACTCTATTTCAAAGTGAGGCTACAGTCAGTCAACTTTTATGGTTAAAATTCTTTTTCAAACATCATAACTGTAGCTTTGGCAAAAGCCTTTTGTTGAAAACCAAATTCTCTAACAACAACAACCTATTTCACAGCAAGAACCATAAAGTAGAATGTCGTCAGTCTTCTAATTTTTTCCCCTCATTTTAGACAGGGTACATTTTGTACAGGACACTTTAAAGTGGATCTGTTTAGCCCAAAGGCTTTGATGTCCATGAAGCCAAAGTGTCTTAACAATTTTATTGAAGTCTGAGTCAAGTTTAAACAAAGTAAAAACTGGCCAAAAATTCTGTCTGCGTATGACTTCTGTGCAGCTTGATCTCGAGTTAAGTCACCAACTCGACTGCCAAATCTTTGTGCAGTTGATAAAGTACAAGACGCACTATGCAGTGGTTTTGCACACTGGTGACCGCAAATGGCAGATAAATATGATTTGATTTAAATTTTAAAACAGATATCAAAAAGACCTTGTTCTATCTGGCAGTGTTATCATAGTATATGAGGAGTTGTATTATATGCACCCCAATGCCTGCAATAAACCGTACTGAAATAATGGCCAATCACGACTCTGTGTTAATAATGCAAATTAGATACCACTCCTTAAATACTGTATTTATATTCTGTAATATATATAGACATTTTGCAAATCACAGCCATGCTATTTGTTGATCATATGTCGGTAGTAAACACCTAGAGTCCAGTCTTTCAATATTATTTGCGTCGACTGCTTCCTTTCCGAGCCTGGGCTTGGAAATTGGACAGCAGAGAAGGTCAAATGATAATTTGGAGGAAGAAGCCACAGTGAGAAAAGGGAAATAAATACACCTCCCATTCGCTGGTCAATTTGTAAAGGTCAGGGGGAAAATGTTAAAAATCTAAAGGGAATGAGAAAAAAAATACTGAATTTGGAAATTTGTTTGTATGCTTAAGCTCTGACTTCTTCTGTTAAACTTTTGACCTTGGTTTTGTGATATTTTAAACTATTTTCCAAGGTCAGATTACTTCATCATCAGCATGATCAACATGAATTGAATAATCTGATGTTTACTAAAATATACACTTTTCAGAGGCTTTTGAGCCAGATTTCACAAAGTCACAAACTTAATAAGGGAGAGAGAAATCCCACTACCCGCAGGCTTTATGTAGAGGAATGAAGAAGTCCAGTGTTTCAAACAATGAAAAACAAACACCAATAGTGGTTTTAATTGTTTGTGCATGTGTCAAAAATATTTAATGTCAAAGGATTCGTATATAAAGTCACGCAGTTGGTTTCCAGCTGACGGACTGTTGTGGCTTCAAGGATTGCAGCCTAGAAGATCACAGAATCAAGCTGATAGTGCTGATAATCTGATATTTAATGTTTTGCGAGTCTGTGTGAACTGCAGAGAGATTAATCAAAGAATCTGTTGTACTTTCAGACAAAATTCAACTAACTCCGTTGCACGCCACTCAACAGCAAACCAAATAACCCAGCTTCAGAGGAAAGGCATTTATTAAGACGAAACTGAGAAACAGCTCCCAGCTTAAAGGTAGAAGAGCTACAGGTAGCCAGTTCAGACCCTGCAAAGTCATTTTGAAGTGTATCGAAGGAAATGATCTTAACGGCTCAACTGTCAAGGTCATTTTTTGATTTATTGCTTACATGTATCTTGGAGTTTTCCATATTAATGTAAAAGCATTATGTTAATGGTGTCATAAAAGAATACTCTGCGCTGCAGGTGTCAATCCACAGCAACTTTGACAACCTTCATCATCATGAATATGACTCAAGGAGTCATATTCCTTGAGCTAAGACCTCATAAAGTTTTTTCACTAAAGTGGTGGGCAAAGATTGTGATTACTGGGCCAATCATTAACCCCGTTTCCTAGAAATCAGTGTTAAATACAGTATTTCCAAAGGAAATAATTTGGTTTACTGGTAATGATTTTCCAGTCTAGAGAGCATGTGGGTTCTTGTTCTGTGTCCCACATGGTGGTTAGGTTCTGGCACTAAAAAACTGGTTAGGGAACAATGAATGTGATTTGGTTAGATTTAACCATGACAGCGAACACTCCCTAACCACAGCAAGTTATCTTAACATAACCATGGACCTGTAAATCAGGCTTTATAGTTGCCATGAACAGATTTCGTTGAGATAATCATGAGAACTATGTTGTCAGTGAATGTTTTTACAAATCAATTCATTTAAAAATTCCCATGTGTTGATAAGAAATGTAATCTGCATCACGTTAATTTGTTGTTGCAAATTAGTAGCATAGAATCATTACACAATGACGGTGACATGATTTGGGTGTCACACCTGATCAGTCCAAGCTGGACTGAGAATGTTTTAGTCTGGGCCAATAGATGTTGAGAGCTGGGAGATAAAATCATCAATATGTGTTGTTAAATGATAAAAAATATTTGCTTCCGGATTGATTCGCTGTGGTTGCCGTCAAATTTAATTTCATTCACTTTTTCTTTGCACGTGAAATCAGGACTGGCCTCATAGGTGTGAGCAACAGAAATAATAACAAAAAAACTGGGCACAAATGGCAAATGGCTGAAACCATGAAGAAGAGATCAGTATCATCTATCTATTATAATCTATTTCATTTACTTTTCAAAGCAGAGCCAATGCTCTGCTCACTCTCCTCCGTCAGTTTCAGCAGTCCCTCTTGACCATGATTCTTCGTCAACCATTTCATTTATATCTGGCGTTTTTGTTTGCTCTTTTGTATTTTCCATGTAAACTGGAGCAAAATAAGAGAAGAAAATTGTCGGTGGAGGGATTTTCACTGCTGTGTCCCAGCTGAGAGAACCTCCGATCAAACAGCCTTGTAAGATTCGTTGAACAGCTTCCCAATCCCCCTCCCGCCACACCTTTCCAATGCTGGACTGGGTGGGTCTGTGTTTGACCTTTTCTGTAACTTTTCTGAAACTGACGATCCAACACTCACACCCACTTCTTGCCGGGACCGGCCAGCTGTGCGGAGGTGAGAAAGTGAGCAGGCTTTGAACTTCTCTCTGTGGCTCTCTAACTGTTTCTGTGACTTTTCATGTGAACAACCGAGTGCAACATTATGAATATCTTCCAGGAGGGATTGTCTGAAATTATGCATGGTTATTACCCTATATAAACGATATTGCGTCTCCCCCCTCTCTCTGACGACCAGCATTTCACCCCACATTTGAGTCTAGCCATCTGGACCAACTGTAAACACTTCTGATGTCTGACGCAGTTGGATAGCACGTTGTAAAAACTAGTTCAGATCGAGTACAGCATACCCTGGCCCTTATCCTTCAGAGAACTTAGGGGCCCAGCTGGACCGATTCCTCCTCCTCTAATAAGATTAATTATTATAAGACTAATGCTATACTCAAGCAGCCAAAGTCAAACATTTCCAAGTTCATCACCAGGAAGTCGTCGTAAACTCATTACATGACACAAGTTTAAAGTACAAGTTATGATATACGTGATAGACAATTGGCAAATTTTTACCAGGTTAATAGTGAATGTTAATGTTAAGCTGTGTTTATTTAACATTTCTTAAATGTACAACATGTCCAGGTTACTAACAAAAACCTTGGCTTCCATTACTTACATCCTACAGTGCTTTTTTCATAGGTTCAGTACGGATTTTAGCAATGCGGGCCGAGAGCAGTCTCTTTACAGACTACAACAGGAACTGTAGGACTAAACAGCACAATTATTAGCAGCTACGGTCGTGTATTTGGTGTAACTGCATCACAAAGTTTTGATGAAAAAAAAAAAGAGTTGAATCGAAGACGATAAGAATTAAAAATCTTTTTCAGTGGCTCCGACATTGACAGTGAACACTGGGGCCACTGATGACCGGCCCGGTCAGGCCCCTGATGACCGGGCCTCTTAAGAGTGAATCTGCCAAATGTCAAGTAACAATAAAAGGAGAAAGATACAATATGTCTCACACGAGAAAAATGTACATGAATAGGCTGCTGGTTTCTTTTCTACCAGCCTGAAAGGTCAAGAACCACTTAATATATGGTCTTAGATGTCAGAATGACTTACATGTAATAAATATTTGAAAATACAGCCACTGTATCCACAAACTGATGCTACACTCACACCTGCATGGAGACAGTCACACACAGCTCCATTCAGCTGGATGGTTAAATGTCATTACAGCTGACAGTCTGAGTGGGCACAACGGCAGCCAGTCATTTACTGGAGAGTGCTCACACTGAAGTGTGTAATGGCCGTTAACAGACTTCCTATCGCCATCAGTCCAGCTTCACAAACAGATGGTCGTCTGGGTAACACAACTTGGACTGTAGATTTTCATATTATTAGGCAATAGTAAAGAGAGTTGTTTTGGATTGAGGATTTATGAATAGTGAATTCTCTTTCAGAGAGACAAAAGAAATATGGGAACAGGTTGGGGTGTCTTTTTTTTTTTTTTTGCAGATACCATGTCTCTACTAACGCAGATACATCTGATATACTGTTGTCAATCTCAGAAATCAGACTTGTTCAGAATGCTAATGTCAACCCCCACCGAAAGACACAGCGTACCATAGTAGCCACATTAAGAAGCTTCTCAGTGATCAAATTCTGTATGCCAATCGACAGGAGTTAAGGACCAGACCTAAATCCAGAGGCAGAACGACCGTAAATGCAATTGAACGGGGAAGCAGGTCACTGGTAAGGGTGAAAACATAATGACACACAGTGAGAATGATAAAGCAGCTTGAAAAAACCCTACAGGAAGGACCAAGAAATTCTGCCGTAACCCCTTAATAAACACCCCCATTTTTTGTGCACAAACCCAAAATACATTTATCAGAAATTACAAGGTTACTGTTCTTCAACTCTTTGGATTACAGTCATAATCCTGGTCTCCATTGAAAAGTGACGCTTTAATCTTACAACCAAAAAGTCAGAATGAGTATAAGAGATACTGAGCCAAAGTTGCAGAGGCACAAAATGGTACAAACTTAAGCTTTTTTGCCTCTCCTAGTTTTTATTTATTTATTTATAATTGCATAAAAAATAGCACCTCAAATACTTCGGACCCCCGGCCACAAGTCTGAATAAGTTCTGTGTCAGCGGCTGTTGCAGCGATATGGGGATCCTAAAATGCTTTGCACATATAGAATCGGGAGACTTAAAGCTTTCAAATAACATATAAGTTGTCAAGGTTGTGTGAAAACCGAGTCCAAAACACACCTGAAGTAGCGCTGCCAAGGGCAAAAGACCTTTTTTACAGAAGACATTTTGAGACACTAGTGTTATTAGTAACACCTGGGCTTTTCCTACTCTGACAAATCAAAGTGCCGGCTGTGAAAAAGGCCTGTACACTGCGGCAAATACAGAGCAGCTGGAGTTGATCAGGGTAATCAGGGTGACGCAAGGCAGCTGGAGCTGAGGCAGTTCTGGAGAATTCAAGAGCTGTCAAGTATCAATATAACCAAACAAACTATACAAATGTTTTGTGTGACATATATTTTTGTTTTAGTTGTCAAAGACATCTTCTATGGCAGATATGTGCAGGATCTGCTGTTTTACTGATACAGAGATAGAGATTAAAGGATAAATCTAAAGTCATAAAAGTTGATAAGTACAGTTAAACTGTCCCTTTGATAATTGATAATCCAAGCATTAACCTTTTTGATATCATATCCACATCACACATCTAGCTCAGGAGCCTTGTATCAAAAGTTTTCCAGTTTTTTTTTCTGAGTTGGATTAAAACAAACCTCTGCTTGTCTAACTCTGCAGATCCTAACAAACAGATCCAAATCTCTCGGAAAAGTTTGCTTTTGGCCCATTGTACGCTTGATAACACTGTGTTCCTGGACATTTGAATTCAGCCACATTTTTCTCATCAAAGAGACGAGCATAAAGTCCTTCTGCTTAGAGTAGGAGAATGCAGAAATGAAATTCACCAAAAACTTGGATTTAACAAACTGGTCACATAGTTTGCTACCGTTTTACCGTTTTTTTCCTTTCACTTGCACTAGAGGTGGAAAAAGTATTCAGATCCTTCACTTAAGTAAAAGTACCAATACCCCAATGTAAAAATACACCGTTACAAGAAGAAGTCCTGCATGACAAATCCTACTTAAGTAAGTATTAGCAGCAAAATGTAGTTAAAGTATTGAAGTAAAAGTACTGGTTTGGTCCCTCTGACTGATATATTATTATACTGTATATGACATCATTAGAGTATTAATACTGAAGCATCAGTTAGCAACATGTTACTGTTGGTTTAATATCTATATGTATATATACATATGTGTGTGTGTGTGTGTGTGTGTGTGTGTGTGTGTGTGTGTGTGTGTGTGTGGGTTGTATTATATTATCCATGGCGTAAAATCTTCCTCTTAAAATGAACTTGTAACAAAAGCTGTCAAATAAATGTAGTGGAGTAGAAAGTACAATATTTCCCTCTGAAATGTTGTGCGATTGAAGTATAAAATAACATAAAATGAAAATACTCAAGTAAAGTAAAAGTACCTCTAAATTATACTTAAATATAATACTTGCGTAGATGTACTTAGTTTCTTTCCCCCACCAACTTGCACTGATAATAAAAGACAGCACTCAGCTCTATTTTAGCAAATTTAACCTTCATTCGACCAGTGTAGAAGAATTGACAAGTGTCTCTGTTAAAGGGCAACCTGCATAATGCATGTCACTGCAACTCCTTTGGGGACAGTTTAATGGCAACAAACAGCAAACACAACAAATGAAGAGGGAAGTGCCACTCGCCTGTCTCGGCACTGCGTCCATATCTCCTTAATTTGATGCCGACGTTGCAGACGAACTTTCCAGCTCCTCTATTCAGCCGGTAGCCAAATCAAAAATTTCCGCATCATTAGGAAGGTTGAAGGTAGCAGTATTGTTAATGAGAGACCCAATTAGTCTTTTCTAAGACAAAGAGAGAGGGAAGGAGAGAGTCAGAGGAATAGCTTCCTTCCTCTATACAATTTGTTGACCCATTGCCAAGTTTGGACGGACCCATAGAAAGATGGAGAGGGAGACGCGACTAAGAAATAGAATTGTTGGGAAGACAGATAAGAACAGTCAACTGTCCAAGACATTTTCAAAGTTATTGCTGATACATTTTTACTACTGAAAGGAAGAAAAATATGTCTTTTAGGAGATACAGTACAAACAAACAAAGGTTGGATGTTTGCTTCGCAGTTCAATGGGCAAGCCAAGGTGCAACGCAAGAAATGTGTCCATGCTTTTAGATCATTAGCTAGAAAGGTAGTGTGAAGGAATTTTTCTGTCTGTGAAGGAATTTTCTATCTTTATTTCTGTTCTCTTTCAGTTTGTCTGTTTTACAGTAAGAGGCCTGTGTGACCTGTGGAGAACCCTTGTATGTAGATACGTACTGAATACAGACTTACAGAAAGAGAATAAACTTAGAAAATTCCTTCACAGATTGTCGGAGTTTTGGTTCAGAGTCTGAGGAATTTCTCCATCTATTTAGGCAGAGACACAAAAAGCATTCTGACTCATATGCACAAGCAGGGGGCACCATCATGAAACCAAAAAAGTGCCAAAGACTATATACTATCATTAGTTACAGTCCCAACAGCTAGCTTAGTAGCTATGTAGAAAAATGTATAGATTGAGTGCTTTATTATTTTTTTTTGGGAAAACTGCATTCAGTCACAGAAATAACTAGAATTTCTGCCTCGTTGTTGTATGTCTCTGCCAACCAGTCAAATTGCAGTTTACATCCATGTCAGTCCAGATCATATAATAGCGAAGACTTTAAAGGAATTTGATAAAAAGGTATTATTTGTATTTTTGGACGAAATGGAAGTCACATTGAGAGAACCAAAAAAAAGTTTCAGATTCTCTGTATGTGGTCACATGCTTGGCCAATAAAGCCGATTCTGATAGAAAACAAGGTTGTAGCGATGACAGTAGACAATGCTTCAAATAAGGATGTTGCTGCAAAGGAGATACAAATTCTAAAACCAATTCAGTATCCGACCAAATGTGAAATACGGTCAAGTCTCCCCTTCTGTTCCTGAGTTATGGCATCGAGTAATGGCCAGATAAGTGTTTTTTGCAGAACTTTATGATGTAACAGTGAAGTTGACCTTTGACCTTTTGGATATAAAATGTCACTTCATCATTTTATCCTATTCGACATTTGTGTGAAATTTTGTCATAACTAGCATTGAGTTCTTGACTTACGGCCAAAAACGTGTTTTGTTGTCACAGGGACCTTGACCTTTGACCTTTGACCACCAAATTCTATTCAGTTGATCCCTGGGTCCAAGTGAACGTTTGTGCCAAATTTGAAGAAATTCCCTCAAAGTGTTCCTGAGATATATCACGTTTACGAGAATGGGACAGACAGAGGGACAGAAAACCAGAAAACATAATGCCTCTGGCCACAGCTGTTGCCAGGCATTCAACAATATATAACAAGATAAGAAAACTGAAGGATTTATGAAACAAAATACAAAAATAAAGTGTTAATAAATTACACAAATCAGAGACTAAATCATACAATGAATATGCCCCAGTGAATGCCGCATATCTGTATTGCTACTCTAGTAGAATAGGTATATTTAAGTCATGTATGGCAAAGTGCTTGGAAATGTATACATCAATATCGAAAATAAGCCTTCATTAAATATATACACAGGTATGTAATAACACAGGGATATGTGGTATTGTAATTGTGTCCACATTCAGGCTCTGCTTTCTTCAGAATTCGATAAAGTGGTATAGGGACTGACAGGGTTGGTAAAAACTTTTTTTAAAGGTCCAATGATGCGGTGGCCCACTGGTATTTGTCCCGGTATGCCCAATGGCCAGTCCGACTATGCAGTACCTGGAGCACATTGGACAATGCCTCGGTGCTAACTGTTAAAACTAAACTAAACTGAACAAAAATGTCATCACATCTTATTTCAGGGGCCAAAAGCTCTATTTACAACCACGAAAAGCAAACAGGCTACGAAACTGAAATAAGTGATGTGTTCTGTCCATCGATCTCCGCCGCTCCTTTTCAGTACTATCACAGCGCAGCACCTACACACAACAAACAGCGCTATCCATGGTTCTGAAACAACAGCTGAGCAATAGTCACATGTATCTCCACTAATTATTTTGTTGTTTTTGCTGTTTTTCTATAGATACATAAAGCGTAAAAAGATTTTGATAGTGACAAAGGAGGTGCAAATTAAGCCCTGGAGTTCACATTTCCAGACTACTTGTTGACCCGTTGCTGACATATTCAAAAGTTTTGCGTACTCGGGACATACTGTATCACATTGTAGTTTCCAGGTGTTTGTGTTCAGGTGGTCATCAATCACTGGTAAACACATCTCATGAATTGAAGCAATAAAAAAAAACCACAGCAGGATGTAAATAATGGAAGCTAGAGGGCACAGGGGGAACCAAGCCTCCCCTCTCTGCCTCCAGCCAGCACAAGAAACATGCTGCCTTCATCAAAAAGCGAGTATATATAAGATTTATAAGCATCATGGAATAATTTTGTTGAAATTATAGACTAGAGGCACTGTGAGAATGGGATAAAAAGGGCTGGATTGCAACTTAAGCCCAAGGCTTTTATGCTTGTCTCACGTTGTGACAGGTTACAAAAAACAAATTGCTCTGCTCCAGTTTGGGTGCCTTCTTGCACACATACAAATGCAAACACTGGTTTACACAGGAGCAGAGTTCACAGACTCTGCTACACTTCCTCCAAAATTGGCAAATTGTTCATTTGCCGATTTTGCTTCTGCCTAGGACTGAATGCAAAGTCTTGGTGGCAAACATGGAAATTTTCAAGTTTATGAGCCGAGACGGACCACCTGAATGCAGTTTAAATCTGGGTCTCTGCGAAGTAAATGAGCCACAGATTAGGGCTTGCCTTCTGCCTTCTGAGGGAATCATCTTCATAGACGGTGTATGTGTAAGGATGTAGCATCTGTAAGGTAATGTAGCACAGCCGGCATCAATGAACTCCGTAAGGGCCTTCCATTCCTTTTTTTTTTTCTAAGCAACGCCATTTTCCGCTGACTCAGAAGCTGCAGTAGTGGTTATTTGGGTTAGGGGCTATTAATATTTTTCATGATGATTGAAGAAAAAGCTCTGTTTAAGAATTCTTATTTCTGTAAATTGACTTAGAACATCCTGTACAGCTGTGTACGCTTATCATCATTTTTTGCATCATTTTTTTCTGACGCTATTTTTCTGGTTCTGTCACAGGAAAATGACATTCCCATTTTTAACCCTGCCTACAAAGCTCTTACAAACCGAAGGTGGTTATTTTGAGGTGTAGAACCCTATTAGTCCAACCCTACTAGAGGTCAAAATTAAGGATCACCTTGCTCATTTGTGTTTTTTAGTTCAGTTCAGTACAAAGACTCCAAATCAATGAAAATTTAGTTTTTTGTTTTTTCATACAGTGAATTCATCTTTAAAACATCACATAGTGCACTGACTTAAGATTTTACTAGAATCCATCCTTTTACAGGATGCAATGATCAGCGCCAGGCGCAGTAGCATACGACGCACATACAGTTAAGGAGTAGGTTAGGTTAGGTTTATTCTATGATTAAGAATTTATTTCTGTCCCAGGTCATCTCAAACACTATGTTTCAAGGTCTATTCAGAGGGGGAGAGAAAGAGAATGAAAGAGTCAAAGCACCATTATTTTACACCCCTAGGTCAATGACAGAGAGAGCTGCTGGCAAATTAAATAGGAAGAAAGAGGAGCGCCCTAAAAATGTTTTAAGAGCACTTTGCTTTCTTCTTTTTCAAATTTATCTCTTCCACACCTCTTTCTTTATTTCTCTTTTAATTAACTCCTTCTCTCATACCCCCAAAATCTCCTCTTATCAGTCTCCATATCTCAATCTTTCTTTCTCCTTTTTATCCCTGTCTCCTCCTCTGAAAGCTCATCTGAAGCACAGCTACATCTCAGGGGACTGCAGACCCCTCTGTCTCCACCAGCCTCTTCCCTCCTCGTTCCTGTCTTTCTTCTCAGAGTTGTCAAATCAGCAGAGAGAGCAGCGCGGATGCCCAACTTTCCAAGTCACACGATCACTATGCTGGGACCAAAAATTTGTCACGGCAATGACAAACGGCAGTAACTTAAGG
Organism: Xiphias gladius; assembly: GCF_016859285.1. NCBI lineage: Eukaryota > Metazoa > Chordata > Actinopteri > Istiophoriformes > Xiphiidae > Xiphias > Xiphias gladius. Next base: position 21,561,550 of record NC_053415.1, on the reverse strand, counting down.
CAACCAGATAAGGGAAATTAGCGGATCCATTGCAGTGACATTACACGGTTACATTTCCAGTTGGTAGCCACAGTGTTGAGGCGATGTCATTTCCTTGAGGAAACATTGTCTGGGTGGATTTGCAGTTTTAAAGATGTCCAAGGTAAAGGCCAAAAATAAGTTGCAATTTTTTTTTAGTTTTTTTTTTTTAGGTAAAAACAATTTAGCAAGGTGTCATGTCACTGTCATGTCATTGCTTTAACAATTCAGTGATGACATTTCTATTTTAATTAAAAAGCCCTGCAAACCCACAGTACACCTGATCAAGTGTTTACACTTATTGTGCCTGATTAGAACTCCACTCAGGGCTGTGTGGCGACTGTGCTTGATTTACATTTCCCTCACACTGCTTGCTCCGTTGCTCCTGTTAGGGTGGGACAAGGTAGTTTGACACCTTTGCTTAATTCCCTGTATACTTCCCACCAGCTTTAACCTAATTACAGGTCTAATCAGCCAGAATAAGTGAAAAGCAGTTGTGCGTGGACTTAAAGATAATTACACTATGGCTGCAACTACTGATTATTTGGATAATTGATTACCCCATCTGACACTTTTCTTTTATTAGTTGATTAATTGTTTCATCCATAAAATGTCACAAGGTAAGATTGTCTGAACAAAAGTTTAAAAAAAGAAATTAAAAAGGGAATGATAGGGGATGGAAAAAAAACCTGCAAATGCTTGGGATCTTTATTTCATACATACATTTGATTGCTTCACACAATATACAGTTTTATTTTTTTTTCAAAAAGGCTCAATTTCCTGGACACTGTTTTTAGCAAACACTACTCAGACAGGAGGAAATCATGCAGTCTATGCAACTTGCCATATATTTTCAATTTTATTATTTTCAGATCAACAGAACAAGATCAGGGTCATTTCTCTGATGGTTTACAATTCATACATTTTTTAAAATTCTTTACATCAACCTGTGCGCCTCCTTTGGATAAATCTGAATAATTCACATACGTTTGACGTGGACTATTGCTTGTGTCTGGTCCTTGTCAGAACAGAATGATAGAGATGGCACATAAAGGTGGTGGTGTGTGGAGAAATAAACCAATAGCCTGCCAGAAGGCAAAAAAACCTAGTGTCCAAGGAAACGCTTTCATCAAGTCCTGCTCATAAAGGACGATTTATGGCCACCTGGGGCTTTGACCAAGGCTGAGGTGTGTTTGTGTGCATATGGGAGTCTGAGTGTAGCTGTGTTCATAGGGGTGTGACCAATATGTCTTGTAAAATCGAGGTAGATTTGTTAGCTTGCCAACATTCTGCATGTGCGAGCACACACACACTCACATAGCACTCACACAGCCTGAATACCTTGTTAATATCTTTTTGTTTCTGAACGTAGCATATAAAAACCTCTTCTGAATGTTGAGAAAAATAAATCTTGTTTTTCCAAAATTTGAAGATGACCAAAAATCCCCTGCTTCCTGCCGTCATAGATTGTTTTAAATATTAACTCGAAAATGGGCTCAGTAGAGTGCAAAATATACCAGACTCCAGAGTTAAACATTTCAAATTCAAAGAAAATGATCTGGATTTGGCCTAAAATTTAGCATGTTCTTCCCTGGCCCCTCCACCAGGTTTGGTGCAAATTGGTTCAGTACTTTTTGTGTAACACTGCTGACAAATAAACAAACCAACAAATAAACAGACATGGGTGAAAGCATAGCTTACTTGGCAGAGGTAAAACATATGGCTGCCTTTCTTCCAGGCCACACAGAGTACAGAGTGTGTCAGTCACATGGCACAACGTAAACCAGCTTTTTTGATCAAACAGTAAATCAATGAATGGACAAAACATATTTTTGGCTTGATTACTTGCCAATAAAGATAGTCATTGGTTGCAGCCATACTTATAGACTCCACTAGAGTACAAAAAACACAGCGGGGCTGCCCTGTATACTGGATGGCAGCAGATAGTACTTGCTTTTATGCTTTGTCGAAAAACATCTTTCAAATGCATCTGGTGAGTGGGTAGTGTTGGAATACAGGTAAACTGTACTTGCTCAGTCATAATATTGGTTATTAATTTTATTACACGGTTGTCATTTTCCACATTTTCCTCACAACTTCTGCTTTCAGAAAGCTGCCAAGCTCACACAGGTGAATGGTGTTTGGCCGATTGGCCCAAGGAAACGCGTGCTGGTGCAGATCCGCTTGCCTGACTGGTGTCCTTGGCCATTAGAGAGCACTGCAACCTCACAGCGAGATGACGTCAAACACTCCGCCAGCTGATCCCACTGATTAGCGGCCCCTCGCGTAAAGGAACGCTTGAGGGAAATCACCTGCTGACGTTTTCCGTCGGACTGAAAGCCTGAAGTCTGTTGGCCCTCCATAGCACATCACTGGTTATCTCTGTTGGGGGCAGGGTTCCCCTTTTTTGTCAAGCACACCCCCACAACCCATTCAGATGTGATCAAGTATACCTTTATCAACCAACATCACCTAATGTTCCAGATGAGTTCATTTTAACCGACATTAAAGTGGATGATATTTGACACAATTAATTACATTAAAAATGGAAAATATTACAATATATTTGTTTAATATAGGACATTTGTACCAGTTGGAGCAGCAGAGGCTGGATCTTTCATCGAATTATTCATGACCCTCATCTATTTCGACTTTTCAGCTTGCTTTTGAACTAGACTTTGCACTCTCGCTCACAGCACACGGCATTAAATTAAGGTTGGGAGATCTTATCATAGTTGGTAGTTTATTGCATATTCTGACCTACAATATTGATCAGCCTCACACCTATTTGCAGTCCTATTTCTGTATTTGTTTTCTTCCTAAATATAAATACAGTATGTGGATTTAAAAAAAAAATTTTTTTGGATCAAATCATAAATTCTATTTTTTCAAATTAGTTGAGCTATTCCACGTAAGACCAGAAGTGTCCTTGGGGGAACATATACCCAGACTGGGAATCACTGGCTAATGATTACAGTGAGACCAAGGGGGCATCCCAGAAAAGTGTCTTAAGATATGCTTAACATCCTCCCAAATGGTGTGAAACGGTCACATATCAACTCAGGTTGTGGACGACTGGAAGAGTGAGTCAAAGCATATGTAACCAGGTGTTCAGATCAGATGAAACTCCTGTGTTGCAGTAACTCACAGCTAAGAAAAAGAAAGCAAATGAGTTGTACATATGCAGCCTACAGTAGCAGGGCTTACACATAATGAATGACTTCCTCTTTCCACTCCACTTTTTTTCTGTGAACATGCAAATCAGAACGACTGCATTTGCATCTCACCTGCCTAAACAAGCAGGAATTAGCGGAGACAATCAGAACACATGACGAGTGAGAGATGAGATGTGAACAGCACCTCTCCCCAGGCTGATAAATAATGCAGTACTGCGGCTTTTTAAATAGAAATACACAGCCGTTTAGACACACATACACAGAGAGGAAAACAGACTTGATGACAGGGTGAAAACAATCGGAGATCCTGACAGATATTTGTTCATTATGTTAAAACAGCGATGACACAGGAAGCAAACCAAAAAACAAAATATTCACTCACAGCAGGTTTTCTGATGGGAGACCACATCACATGTTGATACATGTTATGTAACGTGACAAGATCAGAATTCCCAAGAGAGGTTTCACCACCACGGTTTCCCACTTTAAAGTGAACGTTCGCTGAGTAGATTTTCAATGAATCTTTCTACCAACGCTCTTAAATTTCTGCAATTCAGGACGAGTGCAGGAACTCGACTGTTACGATCTTCAAAATGTTGCTGTCCGCAGTGTTGAAGACAGTTTTTAGAGTTTTAGAGTAACATGGCTTATTTAGTGGTTTGGAAGCTGTGTTATAAATTAAACTCCAAAGCACTAGAATTTCTTTTTTAAACATTATATTCATTTAATCAGGTGCAATTTGAGGTTCAATAGCTTGCTGGACTGGCCCCGATCTTAAGCCTGCAGACTGGCACAGACATCTTTTGCTTCACATTAATGGCAAGGTGTGACCATTACTTTTACAATTACATCTTTGTTTAACTGATTAACAACAACATGACCAAAGTTAAGGGGGCACCTGCTCACATAAATAGGCAGTATCATAGTTATGAGTCCTTGTTTGGATCATTTGATGTTTTCAGCAATCATGCATACTGTATGTGATTCTAACACAGGTAGGTTACAAAATAAGTGGCAGCCAGCAGTTTTGAATACTTTTATGAGTGTCTGCCCACAGGAGAGTCCCAATAAATTGTGTAGTGTACTGTGAGCATTGCATGCGTTTGCCATCAGTGTGAAAGAAGGCAGATTGGGTATCTAAAATTAATTACAAAGATGTCCTTCTCCTCTTTGGCGTCCCTCCAGCTGGTGGTACCAACAAGTACCACCAGCTGGTACCATATAGGTCTCTTTTACCTTCTCTCGGATCAAACCCATAGGAATATACAAGCAGCGGGCGTAACAGAGCGTCGTTGTTGTGGTAACAACAACAGGTAGTTAAGGTTGTGGAAGCATCCCCCTCCTTACACGGACTTTGTTGCTCTGGATACAACGTCAACCGACTTCCTCCTTTGCTCCCGTCACAATTACTACGGCTGCTAGAAGTCACCTGAGAATAAAATGTAACTATGGGTCGTAATAAGTTGCTTGCAAAGACGACCCATGGGGTCATTTTTTACAGGATGACAGTCTCGGTGCAACCCTTGGCAACCACTTAACTTGTTTGTGCCTAAAAATTGGCGCTTGTTTAATGGCAAAGAAAACAGAGAAAAAATAAACAAGTAGCTTACACTTCTATCTATCAGCTTCTTGCTAACTCTGCTGTTGGCTTGGGAAGTAGAAGACAATGTGCTACTTCTAACATGCATGGACTCACCAGGTGTTTCTATTCGCCTGCCAGCAAGAAGCGTCAGTTTAACGGTGTATGGTATGATTGTATGAATCTGAATTTTCCCGTACCTGCGATACTTGTTTACAGGGTTACACCAGGTACACAATAGTTTTGGCTACGCAGCTAAACTAACTACTGTGTAGCAAGAGGCTGATTCTGGGCTCTAATTTAAAATGGAGATCAACTACCCCCTTACTCCCCCATTGGTTGTATGTCTGATTGTTACTTTATAACCATGCTGACCTAGATAAAGCCTTGGAAAAAAAGTGCCCTGCACCTTATGACTGAAGCCATGTTTCAATTTTAATTAGAGGGGAGAATTTTATCTCCCTCTCAGACCCCTCTCTCCCTTGCTCCATTCCTCTCAGCTTCCTGGCCAAGACAGCAACCGAATAAAAACTGGGTTCTGGGTTATAATTGGTTACTGCACATGTTGGGAAGGACCTACACACACCAACAACACACAGACAAACCTGCTCTCTCACACTGACAAGTTAAACTGGACGATAGTGACAGAAGATAGATGGACAAGGAATGCTCTGCAAAGCTAAGCACGTTTGCACAGATACTTTGGTGTACCTTGAATTTTTTCCACTTCCAAAATGGACACAGTACACTCTACAGTACACAGATATGTCGGACACGTTAAAAAATAAAGTCAACGGTCTTGGGATAACTGTAAGAAAAAGTGATTAAATAACTTACTTTACAAAAGAAAACAACAGAAAACAGTACAACTCTGCACTAGTAGAAGAAACCAACAGGTCCAACCAATAATGTGTCACAGCACTCCAATGCATGCCATGAAATGGTAAAAAAGAAAAAAGGGCTGAGGTGAAAAGAAGAAGAGAGTTACTTCTGTAACTAGAAACAGGAGTAACTAAATCAAAATCAAAATAGATAATTAAATAATATGAGTTCATAATACTTATATCCATAACCAAATCAGATATTGGATCTAAGTACTAAATGCCCAGCAAGGCATGACCTGCTTGAATAGCACAGCCAGTGTATACATATGTGGACATGTTAGAACAAATAAAAATACTGTACCTTATCATATACTGTAACATCACAGCAAATCACATCACCTCATATGCTAACAGCTATCTGCCACTTTGTTTGCACATATTACTCTGTATCATATCGTGCCATATTTATACATGCTCCTACATACATAAGTGCATGCAAAGAAAAAAAATATACATACGCACATATACAGTAAACACATATATATAGTACATACAATACATGTATATACAGCATATCCATAAAGTATACACCCATATACATACTACATGCAGACACTCATGCATGCACACACGTAAGGACTAAGGCACCTGCTTCGAATGTTATCACTCCATTAAATGGCTGTTATTAGTTTCATCACTCCCGTAACTGAGCTGCAGAAGGGGAAAACTGCTTTGTTACAGCAGTTTATTACAACCCATAAGTACATTTTATAATTGGGTGACCTCCGGCAGCCATAATAATCGTGACAGGAGCAAAAGTCAGGTGACGGTGGTGATGTTGTACAGAGAGCGTCAAAGTCTGAATACGGAGGAAAGCGTGTCGGGGTGGTTGGGTAGGATGGCAAAACACAGGGCCTTCGTGAAAGTCTGGTCAAATTGCTCTTGATGTTAGAAAAAACACTCTTGGGTTTTGAATTCTTGGCGTCGGTCCTCAGGGGCTGCACGTACTTGCACTGACATAAAGACTGGAAGGGTCAAACGTCTTTCAAAAACGCCAGTATATTACAATTATAACTTGTGTATATATTTTCATACCAACACACTCTTCTTTAAAAACTCCCCCCCATGTTGCAGCAGAATATTAGTCACTCATGCTTTCCCATCACATCCCCCCTGCTTCTATCTCTCTCAAAGTCAGGTTGTAGTTGTAGAGTTGTAGTTGTACTGTTGGATTAGACTGCATGAGTTTTAACTAGGTGTACCTAATAAACTGCCAACTAAGTGTAGTTATCAATTACATGCTTTAATGGTGTTTTCGAGATAGTTGTGCCATTTACCCACACTAGTGCTAATAGAGAACACTACATTTATTCAGAATATTTGTCAAAGCAAGATGTTTAAATGTTAAACACAATGTAGTTAAATGATTCATTTTGGAAAGACATCAAGAAAGCCTTTGTATGGATTCATGTCCCACAGCAGTCCCCCCTTTGATAGGCAGACATTGGCCAGGGTTGCAAGTCCCCTCTTGACAACTTGCAATAGAAAACTACAAAAGCAGTTGTATTCCTTTTTTGTTTTTCAAAATGACTAGAAAGAGCTCCACGTTGGCTGGAGCAGTCCAACACTACACACATTGTCTGTAAGGTAGGATTGTGTGTGTGTTTGTGTGTATGTGTGTGTGTGTGTCTGTGTGTGTGCTGTTGTTGTTCCTCACCGTAGCTTATCAACGCGCACACACCAGGAGACACACACACCCACTGGGAGATGCTTCAAAGCATGGCATCGCTGTCGGCTGAATTGCTTTGTGTTTCATGTGTCCTCTATTCCTCCACCCAGTGCCCTCCTTCCCTCCCCCTTCCTTCCCCATTCTTTATTAATGGCCCAGATGTGGCGGTGGCACATGGGGAGCTCATTACACCAAAGACGACACAAAACAGTTGCTTCCATATTCAAACATTTTGGGAGGAGGCGCTTTCATGTAATATGTAACCGAACCTGTTTACAGCTTCTAAAACTAACAGTCTTGCTTGTTTGACAGTTTCCACCCTGTGTTTGATTAGGTGAGAAGGAGGAAGAGAAGGAGGAAGAAGAGGAGGATGAGGAAAGTTCATGCATTATGTAACTTTTATGTAGCTGTGGCTGGTGCAAGAGTTTTCTTCTTGTGTTTCAGGAAGGAGTAAGGAAAGCAAGAGAAGGAGGAGGAAGCAGGGAGGAGGAAAGGACATAAAGTAAATGGGGAGGAGGTGAGGAGGAAGAGGAAAAAGGCAAGTGGAGAAGATGCCAGAGGTAAATTGGGTAAGTAAAGGAGAGTGTGATGGAAACAAGTAGAGGGAGGAGAAAGCAAAGGCGAAAAACAAGTGGGGGGAGGAAGGGAAAGAGGTGATGAACATGAAGTGATGAGAACGAAGAAGACGACGGAGGAGATGAGAGACGTGGAAAAAATGATCCACTGAGGACTAAAAAGGGAGGGTAATGGAGGAGAAAATAAAGGGTGGACAAAAACTATGACAAAGTGAGGAAGAGGAGGAACTGAAGGGGAAGATGAGGAGGACATTGAGAATGGAAGAGGTGATGAGGACTAGGAGGGTGAACTGGGAGAAAGACAAGAATAAGAAGAAAGAGATGGAGGGAGAGAGGGAGGAGGAGTGGAAGAAAAGAGGCGTGGGGAGGAAAGAAAGAGAAAGAAAAAGAGAGATGGAGGTGATGTAAAGGTGATGAGGAGAAAGATGAGAAACTGAAAAAGAGGAGCCTGGCTGAGAAGGAGATGAGGAGGAAGAGGTAAAGCAGGGTGACATAGTGGAGGGGGAAGACGTGGGGGAGAGACTGGAAGAAAAGACGGAGGCCAGCGGGGACAGAGTCTAGGGTATTGTTGAGGAGGAGGAAGAGATCAAGGATCAAGGGAGGAGAATTGGGTCAAGGGGGAGAAAGAGAAGAGGATGGTGTATGAGAAGGAGATGGAGGAGAGTGAGGAAAAGGAAGAGGGACAAAAAAAAGATGAGAAAAATCAAGAGTTGATGAGGAAGACAATGTGAGAGAAGGAGCAGAGGGGGCTAAGTGTGAAAGAGGTGATGAGGACTAGGATGTGAAGAGGGAGGAGGACAAGAAAGAGGGGGTGGACGAGGAGCGGGGGGAGGAGTGGAATAAAAGAGGTTAGGGAGAGGGAGAGAAGGAGGGGCAGAACAAAAAAGAAAAGACAAGGACCAAGAAAGAGGTGAGGAAGAGGAGGTGGTGAGGAGAAAGCTGTGGAACTAAAAAAGAGGAGCCAGGGGAGAGATTGGAAGAACAAATGGAGGCCAGATACCAGGATGAAAAGATGAGGGTGGTGGAGGAGAATGCAAAAAGAAAACAGAGGATACAGAGCGTAGGATGAGGTGAGGAAGCGGAGGAGGTGAGCAAAAGTAAGTGAGGAGAAAAGGTAAGAACCTATCTACAGAACAGGAAAAACAGGCAGTGGAGGAGATGAGGAGGAAGAGGTGAGAGAGGAGGGTGTTGAGGAGGAGAAAGAGATGAAGGATTGGATGGAGGAGAGGCATGGGGAAGAAACAACTGTGTTGAGGAGGAGAAAGAGAAGAGGATCATGCAGGAGAGAGGATAAAAGAAAGAAGGACAAAACATAAAGACAATTAGGTGAGGCAGCTCAGGAGGTGAGGAAGAAGACGAGGAAAGAGGCAGCGGGGGAGGCTAAGGTGAACTTACTAAGGCAAGTTATAAAGGTGAACTGTCATGAACTTTTTATCAGTGTCTCTGTTTCCTTCTGATTCTGAGCCGTGACACGATGAAGTGAAGAAGGGGAGAAGGAGGAAGTGAGGAAAAGGAGGTGAGGAAGAGGAGGAGGTGGGCGTCGGGAGTCAGATTCACTTTCGTCACAGAAATTTGTCGTGTTGATTGGAGGTGTGAACGCGGCAAATCTGACAAACCTCTGTCACAAACCGAAAGAGAGAAAAAAAACGAGGTGGCTGTGTGTTAGTGTGTGTGTGTGTGTGTGTGTGTGTGTGTGTGTGTGTGTGTGTGTGTGTGTGTGTGTGTGTGTGTGTGTGTGTGTGTGCTACACCCAAGGGGGACAGCCAACCTTTCCAGTGAACAGTCTTTATCAGCCTCCTGTTTGGGTTTGTATCTCTAACACATGATCTGCTGTGATTGACCTCCTCAGTAACACGGTGCTGGGACTACGGAGCGAGAAGAGGAACTGAGTGGACAGCAGTTAGCTTCCTACAAACTAATTTCCATATGCTCAAATTTCCTGCGTTATATGACCGCTGGGTAGGGGCCCGTGATGAAGTATGGCACGAGTGTGTTATCTTGATTACGTGCTGACTGTTGCCCGCAGCTCGACATCTACCCAGCTCAGTGTGGCTGTATCCTCTGTTACTGCTCTTCTCTTGCAATATTTAAAACCAATCTACCAAACAGGAAAACTGGAAAATGTCCAGATCTATATCCACTCAGCGGCCAGTTTATTAGGTACACCTAGCCAAATTTGATGCAGTCCTGCAATAAATCCTCCCTTCATGTAGGTTACAGTGTTCAGTTTTTGTTGAAAGTGGATTAGAGAGGTGTAGAGTCAACTGCTTCGTTGTGTACAACTGTATCATTCTCGAGGTGTTTCTATTATGTCCATCCCATCCCAAACCAATGAGGTTTGGTTAAATAACAGAGGAACTTCTTCCGTATAACGTTATGACAAAATGAAAGAAAGCTGAACAATAATTAGATTTCTTCACAGGCTTTACAGGCTAATTTTAAAATAGTTATGTTGAACTCTACTCATCACGCTCCGTAGTGAGTCCAACAACGATTTTCAACTAACGTAGGTCATCAGTGGGTGAGGTAATGGGCCTGTCGTCACCACCTTTCAGCATTCAGCAGTGCAGGAAATCCGTGTGAGACCACTACCAGAGTGTTGCTGAGGGGTCCATCTGTATTACGTTTGATTTCGTGAGTAACCACGATGAAATACGGACTAAATGAAGTTCTGGTTTCTGTTTATTTTCATTTTTCTGCTCACCCACTCTCTCCTGTGCACTCTCTTTTCTTTGTCTCCCTCTGGGTCATTCTCAAACTCTTGGCAAAGTGTTGGGAGGAGGAACGGAGATAAAACCATGTCTGAAAAGGCAGCTCCCCAAACTGTTGCCAAAAAGTTGGAAGTATACTGTTGTCTAAAATATCATTGGACGTAGCAGCATTAAAATTTCCCTCCACTGGGGCCCAAACTACGAAAAACACACTCAGAGCAAAACCCCATCACCGAACGTGGACAAGGGTTTCCACTGTGACTCGTCATGCACCCTGTGGATGAAATCTCTCAGTTGTGTTGTGTGAACCAACGCTTTATGCTTTGAAGGGACTTGAGCTCAGCTATGTTAAACACTGCTGTAAGAGCTCCGAAATTCACTAGAACCAGAGACCCACCACAAATGTGAGACCTGACCTGTCCCCGAAGGACTTAAATCAGCTCTGAAGATTTCACCCTTAGTTGATTTGGCAACACCCGTGGTTACCACGGTAACAGAAGAAATGCTGACTATTATAAACTAGTATAAAAATTAGTATAAAACATTGGGTTTGGGTTCATGAAAATTTTAAGCTTTATAACTATGCTGCAACTTTATACTATATAATGTCCAAGGGCTATTTTTTGCATGGAGTGCAGGTATTTTCCCAAGGCACACCAAATGTTTTCCTTTTCCTGCACCTGTTTGGTATTTTACTGACTTGTTGTTTGCTGCAGTAAGAAGAGAGGCACAGTAGAGGGAATGTCTCTGGCAAACCAGGCAATGCCTTCTGCTGTCTGGTGTTCTGGATCAGATCAACAGCCCATGGAGCACCGCCACATGGCGTGCCGCATTAAATATAAACCTCTAAAAAAAAAAAAAAATCACTCAAATCTCTTCTTGCCTTTGTTTTTCAAATTGCTTTACGGTCTTTAATCAGTAGAGACATCAAACTGCACAGAACTGCACAGTTTTACCTTTTGTTAAACAGGTTTTTAGTTCAAGAAAAGGACCCAGTTGTTTTTCATATTAAAGTCTGCATCATGTCCAATCGAGTTTTCTTTTAGCACTGCTTGGTCTCATCCTGCTATTTCCCATTTTACCCCTAAACCTTCCATTGGTTTTGCCTTGTTTAGGTGTTTTCACATTCAGCCTTTGTGAATCTGCCACTGTGTAACATGTGTGAACATGTGTCCGAAAATGCGCGTGTCTGTCCATTAGTGTGTGTACGAGTGTGTACGTGTGTGTGTGTGTGTGTGTGTGTGTGCGTGTGTGCGTGTGTGTGTCTGCTGACGTACTACGAGGGGGTCAGTGGATGCTGTATGAGCCGAGCAGACCTGCGTGTTTGTTCAATCTGTGGCTCCACTGTTTCAAATCAAATCTCCTGTAATTAGTCATGTGTTTCGAGTTCAGGGTGTTTTCAGTGGGCTGCGCGAGTGGGTGTGTGTGTATCTGTGTAATCAGGAACAGCCATATTCATGTGGGTCTCGGCCCAGCCTCGCTGGAGGAATATTGGTGACGCTGATTCGGGCGGCTGTTTGCAGAGATGTTCCCGTTAGATCTGCACTTGTATAACATCCACATCATGAAGGATGGAGGGTAGCAATCTTGCAAGCGTCCACGTCACCAAACAACTCAGGATAGTTGTATGTTTGCAGTTGGTTGTGTGGGGGTTAACAGACTTTGCATGGTCAGAATAGCACAATATCCGTAACACTTGCATTTAATTCCCTTGATCGGCCAACTTTGGCTGATGTGAGGCATCCTTGTTTGTTTGCTTTTCCAGGCCCCTCTACACATATGATTTACCAAGAAGTCAGTTCTATTGGAGATTCCCACCTGGGCTGTGACATGAATGGTATTTAAAACTGGTAATTACAGTAATTCCAACATTGGATGAACATGCAATCAGTGATTATGTATCTCTGTAATACCAGTACGGCAGTGGGTGTAGTGCACCAGATCACAGACAGGCAGGAGGAACTGATCAGAGTCTTCTAGCAGGTATGACGACAGGCAAGGTTTCCCTGTACAGACTGTGGTCCCCCCACTTTGATCACAACAGGACAACAACAACAACAAAAAAAGCAATATTATGCAATTTTTTCGCCCAAAAATGTGCTTTTGGCTCAGTCTGAACACACACCTTTACACTGCTGACACACAATGACAGAGCCTTTTGACTAGGCAAAGTAAAAAGGCCTGGCCAGTTGTTGCTGCTGCCCTTCACAATCAGTCACAACAAAAGATGGTTTTGTTTATTAAGGTTAAGTTTTCTTTTCCGTGCATAATTATTATAAGACGTTTTTAAGATTTTTAAATGTGTGAAGTGTTTAAATTCATTTAATTATTTCAACATTGCTGCTTGGCTTCGTCTTCCAGACATCCTGGCGTTTTACACATTTTTATAAAAACTTCTCTGAATCTCATGAGAAATGCCTTGCTGTATTCGCTGTGTCAAACCACCATTTTATTCACTGTATGACAGGCCATTTATTTACCGATATAGAAAACGAGCCTTCACAGACGTTTGGAGACAACAGGAAGTTTGGCTTATATTTTTTTCTGCTACACCGAAGTTTTCAACCATATCTGTGAATGATGATTTTCCTTGTCCACACTGCAAGGAAACTGGTGTTTCATTTAATGTTGTTGTTGTTGTTGTTGTTGTTGTTTGTTGTTTTTTTCAGATTCTTCCACTCTGAAGAGCATTTTCAGCTCCCGTTAGTGTGGATGAAATGCCAAAATCGACAGAGAAATGGATGTTAACATTCCACATGAGCATGGACATAGCTTCAGAGACAGAATGACAAGAGGGAGGAAATCAGACAGCAAAGAACTGAAATCTCCCTGGAGACGGATAGAGAGAAAGGGAGACAGTTTCCACTTATTCTTCTTCAGCTGACCCTTCCTTCACCCCCATCCCCCTATCTCTATGTGCGCCCGTCTCTCTGTCTGTCTTCCAGTGCTGCCCACACACATATTTGGTGTTCACAGCTCTGGCATGCAGTCACACATAGCCTACAGCATGCGCGGTAAATACATAACAGACAGACAATAGAAACTGAACATGAAGATGCACACATGCGCCCACACACAGAAATTGTTTGTGCATGTTTACAATGCTGTTTTTGCCGGTTGCCAGGTTTCATGCAGCCAGCCGGGCTTGTTTACAGCTGCGACCCACACCAGTGCTGCCTCTGTGCCACGTTCACCGTCTCTGCTGGCCTTCGCGGAACTCAGTCAGAAGGACTGGAAGTGCAAATTAGAGGGGCTTTCTCAAAAAGTATATGGTTTGCGCTCATGTCTAGCCAAGTTTACTTTGCACGTAGTCTTCATTGTTGGGTTGCGTAACATGATCCGTTGTCCATCAGTCTCTTCCATTTTTTTCTTTCATCGTTTGCCATTTTGTGTTTGCCCAGGTGAGGCCCAAGGCTGAAATTATGGTCTTCCGAAGATAAACTTAAACATCTCTGTGGGTCTTTGCAAAGAAAGTTGTCGATCACAGAGGCTCACACACACCTCCCAAATCTCAACGACACATTGTAACAGCCTCTTCTTGAAGGGTGTCGACTGGCTGATGCAGCTCCTATTGGGTGGCACGTTCAAAACGGAACAATGAAAAACACATAAACATTATACATATCAGACTGTGCAATCAGTACACATGGCTGTTTGTGTTGAATAAACATGGACTGCACAAACAGTCCAGCAAGAAAGCAAGAAAGCAAAAATTTGCTTCAGGTTCATTCTGATTAGAGTGATTCCACTTGCACGTGATTAAACAATTAATCATAACAGACAATTGATCAGTAATGAAAATAATCATTCGTTACTGTGAATTAATCTATGGTTAGTCAGTGTTCGCTGAGAATGTACAGCAATGTTTTTGGTAATGCTCTTGACGTCTCCTCCAGTTCTAAAGTTAATGTTTGCATCAAAAATCCGAATGGGGAAAAAATGTGATCTCAGTGACTTTGACTGTGGCATGATTGTTGGTGCCAGACGGGCTGGTTTGAGAATTTCTGAAACTGTTGATCTCCTGGGATTTTCACGCACATCATCATCTAGAGTTTAGTCAGAATGGTGCAAAAAACAAAGAACATCCAGTGAGCGGCAGTTCTGCGGACAGAAACGTCTTGTTGATGAGAGAAGTCAGAGGAGAATGGCCAGACTGGTTGGAGCTGCCAGAAAAAGGCTAAGGTAGTTCAGATAACCACTCTTTACAACTGTGGTGAGCAGCAAAGCATCTCAGAATTCACAACACGTCGAAACCTTGAGGTGGATTCTGGATTCAGCTCCTGTCAGCCAAGTACAGAAATCTGAGGCTGCAGTGGGCACAGGCTCACCAGAACTGGACAGTTGAAGACTGGATACCGCGTGGTGCTGCAGTGGTTAGGGGGAAACAGCCTGTCTCAGTATTGTTGCTGACCATGTGCATCCCCTTTATGGCCAAAACTTACCATCATCTAATGGCTACTTCAAGCATGATGATGCACCGTGTCACAAAGCAAGAGTTGCTTCAAACTAGTTTCATAATCATAACAATGAGTTCAGTGGACTTCAGTGGCCTCCACAGTCACCTGATCTGAATCCAGTAGAACACCTTTTGGGATGTGGTAGAACGGGAGATTGGAAGCAGGAATGTGCAGCTGGTAAATCTGCAGAAATTATGTGATGCAGTCATGTCAACATGGACCAGAATTTCAAAGGAATGTTTCCAAAATCTTATGGAATCCAGGCCACGAAGAACTGAGTGCTCGTTGAGTGTATGCTCCAAATAGGGTGAAAGCTCTGGATTTGAATGACCCCATGATCTTTCCTTTAGTGCCGCCCTCAGGACAAAAGTTACATTTCTAATACTTCCACGGGTACAAAGTCTCTAAAGATGTGTTCAGACAGAAAGCAAAACCCATAATTTGTATCATTCATGTGAATTTGACCACTGGACCATTTGTGTTTACTTGTCCCAAACAGCAAATGTACCAACTGTGCAGGGATAGCCGTAAGCTAGCTAGCAACAGACGTACTGACCGTTTGTGTGGGAGTGTGACTGTGTCTGTGTTCAGACTCTGGCTGAACTCAGAACTCTTTCTGTTTTTTCCCTCCATCAGCCTCTCTATTATTCCCCCCTATGTTCATATGTTTATGATTCAGATTCATAAAGACCCGGAAAATGTGCAAATATTTTTACTCAAGTTGAAACTTGCACGGACACCTCTTTACATGGATTCATGCTGCCCTGGGCAATTTGCAACTAATTACTTCTTTCCATTCCATTTGTATGCAATAATGCCACCTACAAAATTTTGAATTCCGGCTTAACACAGAGTTACAACAGCAAAATTTTCAGTCTTTGTTTGGGCTATGCAACACTTTCAAATTGGAATATGTAACGGACATTAAAGTCTATCAGTGGTTCTAGCAGGACTTTCAGTCTTGTTTAATTCAGAAAAAGTAAACTCAGTGTGGTGTCCCAGCATCACTATGCTTTACAGTGATACGCATGCACACATTCACAATGGAAGCTTTTAAGTAACACCACAACCTTTCACCGTCAGTCAGTGTAGTTCTCTGTTCAACCACAGTCCTGTAATGTGGTCCACATGAACTGCTGAGGAACTGGAGCAGTTTAGGTCGAGTGACTTGCTCAGACTAACTTACTCATTCACCCCTACACTCACATTTTCCCCAGTGTTTGGGGGATTTAGACTAGAGCATTGTTATGTTGCCTCTTTCTCCATGGTTTCTTCTCTTTTCCCCTTCACCTTCTGTTTCTCTCTTCTTCCATTCTCCGCCCCACCACTCTCCTTGGCCTTGATATCAAATAAAGATGAAGGTGTCGCTCTAATCGACATTGTTGCCAATGAATCATTTAGCAGTGCTAGTCTAACATCCCAGATTCCAGGTCAGTGCATTTCACTACACTTCCCGCTGCCAGCAGGGTTTAGCCTGGTTTGTCCTGCCCGCTGCAGACTGGCAGCGCTGTGTCTCTGCTGTTGCCAACCAGTAAACACCAAATGCTTTTTCTGCCCCGGCCATCCCTGGGGCACCGAGCCCCGTTGTGTGTAGGCATTTCCCCGCTGGGCCGGAGAAATGCTGAGGGAGTGGAATGTTTTTCAGAGAAGCATACATTTACCCCTCAGCCTGGTTTGGGTGGGATTCATGCTTTTGTACAAATCTGATCTGGAATTATTTGGTATCACACACTAGCAAAGTTGGAATCTGTTGCTGTGATTCCTCTTAGAGAATAAGTTGTACGTAATATCTGTCTTTTGTTATCTGAAGCACTTTTATGTTCTTTGGTTTAGCACGCTTGTTTTTTATCTTTTATTTCACTGGTATTTAGGTTGTAAGTTTTTGTATGACTGTTAAGACTTAATAGTATAGGTATATATTTTATTTGACTGTAACTTAGTGTCACTTGCTGAACTTCTTAGCTCGGATTTTCTTGAGAAAAAATATTACGCCTTTGACATTTTCCTGGATTTTCCCATGTGTTGATTCAGCTGTATTTTAACAAATTGAGTATTTAAAAAAAAACAAAACATAATGGACAAATATCAAAAACAAAGTATGATTACAATGGCATGTGGGCATTAGTATGGTAGAGATAGAGTAAAATATTTCCTGATGTTACTTTTTGATGCCAAATAGGTAGAGTTTTGTACAAAGAGTAAGCAGAGTAGATTTTAGCTTTGGCCAACAATGTCTATTTGTTTTTTCTTTTTTTCCCCCGTTATTTAAAATTGTTTGTGTAATTTTCTAGTGAAAAAACAAGTTTCAATTTCATGATGTGATGTGATAAATTTTATAACATTATTGGAGTACCAGGCTGCTTTGAAAGTAGTCATACTTTGAATGTCACACTTGTATGCTCTGCTCTGGATTGCACCTGTGTATTTTCAAGACAGGGTGTTCCTTTCAAAATGACCACAATGACTGAAAAGACGGGTAACTTTTCATAGTACAGTCCATGAAAGTTCTGCTTAATTTCCCTCTGGCAAAAAAATATAGGTAAAATATTGAACAAAAATTAAAAACAACATTATATTTATAATTCCTGCATACTAATGAATGCATTTGCTTGCTTGTAATTACATATCTGCATAAGCTTGATTTACATGAATGATTTCATTTACAGAATACAACACATGCAGTGTTGTCAATAGGCATGCAAAGCACATTCACAAGCCTGCAAGTTGGAATACAAATCAAACATACTGCTCATCCTGAAGCAACCAGATCACGAAATTGTTATTAATAGAGCTCCATACCTGTCTCTAATTGCGGCAGTGGGTGAAGGAGTTTTTTTGTGTGCGTCTGTGTGACAGAAAAAAAAGATTGTTTGCGTCTTTGTGCAGATACATTTACAAGTTTCAGAGCATGACAGTTCTTTTATGTTTTTGAGTGTTTAACATTTTCACTGTTATGGATACAATTATTTTGTATATGTGAATCTTTCTGTGTGATTCTGTATGAACCTCTCTCTCTCTCTCTCTCTCTCTCTCTCTCTCTCCGTTTCTGTGTGTGTGCTTATGTGTATGTGTGTGTGTGTGTGTGTGTGTGTGTGTGTGTGTGTGTGTGTGTGTGTGTGTGTGTGTGTGTGTGTTTGCAAGTGTGCTGCAGTGTAGCAGCCAGTAAAAAGTAGGTCAGGAGAGAAGGGCTCCCTAGAAGACGATGTGAACTTGTCACCTTGAATCTTGTTAGACGCTGCTGAGGGAAGAGAGAGGGAGAGACAGATGTGAGGACGAGGACAAGGAGGAGGAGGAGAGGGGAGGTCCAGAAAGGAGAGAGAGAGAGAGAGCAAGAGAGCGAGAGAGAGAGAGAGAGAGCGAGGGAGAGGCGGAGGAGGAGGAGGTGCAGAGCGGGGAGGAGTGATGGGGACAAACAAGGAAAAATGAATGGGAGGGGAAAAAGTAAGTAAAAGTAAGTCCTCCTGACTGTCACATATTCATGAGCCCTCAATGGCTTCATTTAGTTTGGATCATGCCATCATGCACAATAACTAATATACTGTACTGTCAGTAAAAACAGAATCAACAACAAAAACAAAAACCCATCCAAACTTCCAGATGTTCCATTTGGACATCTAGAAAATGTCTTTATTGAAGCCAAAATAAAGAAATGAATCCATCCTTCCATGTGTCATTGCTGGATGTTTTACTATATGTAACTGATAAGATTGGTTAAACATTATTTACAGGTACCCTGTGGAGTTGTCTTGTAAGTTTACACCAAACCACATTGTTTGTTTCCTTGAGATCTAACAAAAGTGTTAAATGTATTTCCCTCCCCGTGAAATATCTGTAAACCCGTTTTATTCGTTTGTTTGTTTGTTTTTGTTAAATCCTGCATTATTTACACGTGTTGGCTAGCTGGCAGCTTTCTTCCGCCCTACCTTTTGCTGGTGCGGTGCTACGTTTTTGTTGTATTACTGCCACTAACTCTTAATCAGTGGAATAGCATCACATGCGGGCTCGTACGAGTGCATGTGTGTGTGTGTGTGTGTGTGTGTGTGTGTGTGTGTGTGTGTGTGTGTGTGCAAAAAATAAAACAGGTTTCCACCTATTACAGCACTTGATAGTGCCACTGGTGGTGTTTGTGACATTAATACAGAATCAAATGACTCTATGCAATTTGAAAGTATCACTCGTAGTACCAAACCCACTGAGAATCAACACCAATTCTACACCTCTTAGTCTCTTTTAACTAATTGTTTTGGTTTTCCAGTATATAGACTGTATGGTTGATTCTTATGGCTCTAAATATCCCCTACATAAAACCTAACTATTAATAAGGTCAGCTGATTTTGAAATAGTCTAAGTTCTTTTGCACAAACATTTTAATTGCTAACTGATTATTTTCAGTTACTGTGATTTTAGTTTTGTTTGTTTTATGTGAAAACAAACAAAACTGAAATCGCAGGTTATTTCGTGGTTACAGTAACCTTTCACTAAACTCTGTGATGCCTCTGCTGTAGTTTTATAGCTTACTTCCAGCAGTTGCCTAAACATGATAATGCTATTAATATACAGTGATATCTGGGATTGTTCACCCATTCTCATGAGGGCGCATGAAAAAAATCAATCTGTAAACAAACAAAATTAACAGCTTAAGCCAAGTGATGGCACTAGACACTGTCGGTGTTTGTTTATCATGGCTTGATGGATAAATTCATGTGTTTGAGGTAAAATTATGATGTGAATAAAAGAGAAGATGTGATTTAGAGAGAGGAAGAAATAATGAGTATCTGACTACTAAAGTTCACACAGAGACACATGGACTTCAGTTAGTGTTTTCCCATTTGAAAAGGAGAGATAAACCATTGATCTCTATTCATTACTCTTCTCCCCTCAATGCCATTGACTTTGTCTCGCTCTGCCTCAGTCCTTTTCACTTTAGGAAAACCCTTGGTCGAGTCAAAGCACAATAAATGATGGTAGACGGGAAAAAAACAACATGTGAAGTCATAATTGACATCTTTAAAACCCTTTATAGACCATGCCAGCACTCCGGAGAGAAGTACGAGGAGAAAGGGGATCGAGACGGGGGGATGAAAGGAGGATGAGTGAAACAACAAGGGACATATAGAGGCTGATCTGATCTCAAACAGTACACTCACTGAGGATGTGTTCAAACTTTCCATTGAAGGACTCTGTTGTGTAAATAGCATGTAACAGAAGTCACTCAGTCCCTGTGCACAACTGACTTGCTTTTTTCATTTGGCTATGAACATGGTAAATCCATTAACATGAAGGTCACTGGGTAATGGACATATACAGGAGAGCTCAAACACTTCAGCTCTCCTTAGTGGACAGATTTAAAAAAAAAAACAAAGAAAAGAAAAGCGGTGACATCATATAAAAAAGCTTTATGTCTCTAATTGAGACTTTTACTGGAAGCGTTTGTTAAACAGTGTCAACAGTATTGGATAAATCACAACAAATTCAATGATAGTTACTAAAAATCAGGAAAATATGAGATACCATAAATAAGAGTTAGAGCAAAGGTATTGTCAAAATGAATTAGTACTGTAACAAGAAAACAAAGGTATAAACCAAAAGTCAGATTACTTACACCTGTGCCAACTGATAATTCTGGTTTCTGATTGGCTGGACTTTTAATAACTGGACATATAACTGGATACCTGTGTTTGTTTGTCTGGAAAGACAGTTTTAATATTATCATGTGGATGTAACCCTATCCTCTATTCTTATAGGCTGAGTATGTTCAAAATTTCCGAACAACCAGAAAAACAAAAACATTTTTTTAAAATCTCCTCAGGCCTTTACCACAAAGCCGGATTTGTGCTTAGCGAGGTAACTTCAGGTTTAACCCGGGGTTTTCAGGGTTACGACGGTGGTTCAATTCTTACCGGGGAACATCGCCATGGTTACTTTTGGAGCTCGGTCCTCTGATCGCGCGAGGGTCTTTTAGGAGGGCGAGAGTGTTCCGAGACCATCAAAAACCCTTTAACTTTCCCTGATGATTTTCTACATGAGAGATGCAGATTCTCGTCAGAGGGAGTAACCCATCTTTGTCAGCATCTTGAGCCATATGTTGCCAGTGGGACACGTAGGAGTAACGCGCTTACAGTACCACAGACTGTATCCATTGCCTTGCATTATTTTTCTTCTTTTGCTGTTATGTATGTTGTGGGCGGTGCAGAAAACACAGTCAGCATCGCGAGTCCCAAGGTGGCACATGCTCTAACAGGGCTACTGGATGCCTTTGTCATGTTCCCTGACCACTTGCCCACGCTGTCCATAAAAGAGGGCTTTTATGACTTTGCAGGTAGACATTATGTGACAGCTTGATCTATAAATAAAGTCGAACCTAATACGTATACTGTTGTATATTAAATGCAGCTCCTTTCATAGGGTTCCCCATTGGTGCCATTGATTGTACCCACATTCCCATCTCTGCACATCTGGGTGAGAATGAAGCCGATTATGTGAAGTCAGTTCAGAGCAACATTCAGATAAATCTTGCGATGGTAATGTTGCAGCGCACAATGCGCATTTTACATTCAATTTGCACATTAATAGCAATATCTTGCCTTAAGTTTGAACTGATATTTTACTTTGTTTTTGTAATTCACACACACACACACACCTCTCTGTGTGTTTTTTGTAAGCTTTTGTCATTTTGTCATGTAGGCCTATGTGAGAGCCACTGTAACACGAAAATTTCCCCTTTGGGAATGAATAAAGTACACTGTTTATCTGATAAGGACACTCATTCTTTGGTCATACCAGCACCTTGCCTGCTTGGACGCTAAGGGTTTGCAGAAAATGCAGTAGCCTGGATAATTAAAGGTCATTCCCTTTGAGCACATATGGAAATATTCACACAGCACAGGTGTCACAGTTGGACTACCTTTCTCTCCACCATGGAATCCTTTCAAATGCACATTCATTCTCCATTGATTTTAATGCTGTCATCTTGTGGAAGTATTGTTAACCCCAGATGTTTTTGCAGATGACTTGTGACCATCACTGCATGGTCACCAGCATTGAGGCAAAGTGGCCTGGGTCAGTCCATGACTCCCGGATCTTCAGGGCGTCTGCACTGTGTCACAGATGTGAGCAGGGTATGACAACTGTACATAGCATATTATTTTTTTATGTTCTTTAAACTGCATTTTGTGATACCGATCATGGCAATATTCCTTTTATCATCAGGGCTCTTCAGTGGACTGCTGCTTGGTGACAGGGGGTACGCCTGTCGGCCCTTTTTAATGACCTCCTGTCCTGACCCTGATGCAGGGCCAAAAAATAGATTCAACGTGGCTCTTACCAAAACAGTGGTTAGGATAGAGATGACATTTGGAGTCCTGAAAGCCCGGTTCACTTGCCTGCGTGGGCTCAGAGTGGCCTCGGACTGGGCAGGATAATTACGGCATGTGTAGTGCTTCACAATATTGCCACCATAAGGAGGGAGAGGGCCCCTCCTGTGAGCCAACAAACCCCCTGATGTTGTAACTCCATCACCCTAGACCACCCTGTTGGCAGGGCTGTGTGAGAGGGCATCACGCAGCAATTTTTTGCCTGAGAAACACTTGCCTTTTTCTTTTAATTTTTTTCTGACATCCACAAAGAACATGCCTTTTTCTTTTCATTTACAAGTCTTATTATCTTTTGTTCTCCTGTTCCTGTTAACAAAAGGGAAATACATTTTTGTTTAGTTGTTTACCAAGCCTGGAAATAAATTAAATTACTGAAATACCTTCTTTTCATTCTGTAGCTTTCTCCAACTTGAGTTTTACTTTTTTCATTAAATGTTTTTTGCGTTCTATATCAAGCTTTCTGTACCTGATATCTACTTCCAATATCCTCTTGTAGAGAGACCTCCCATTGTCTGCTCCAACTTGAAATAGGTAACAATTAATACAGTTACTTTAGCATGTAAGTACTGTTCCTTGGAAAATAAATACAGATGTCACATTGACTAACCTGTTTAAATTAAGGTTAATTCATTGCCACTTGTGATCCTCTAAGCCCAGATGTTGGGGCCATGGGCTCGGGGGGAGGAAGATTTCCCTCTTCCTGCAAAATTATCCCGGCAATGGAAGCAATTGATTCATTTTAGGATGGAGATTCCTATGTGCAGACCACCAGCATACGCAAGTAATTAAAGATAAGTCAATTATAGTGTCCACGTTCTCATCCTGTGTGTGCAAATTGAAAACTGCATGACATTGGTACCAAAGGACTAATGTGTACCCCCAAAGCTCTCTCTGAGCATACAGACACTGTCTCATCATCAAGGTCGTCCACCTGAGAAAATGGGACACGTAAATGGTCTATTTAATCTGTGATCAGCAACCACAGATGACATACCATTGTATATAGGTTGCTTTCAATAATACCTCTGTATGGGACAGTTTCTAAGTGGGTGTTGGCAGCAACACTAATTTCTTCCCATCAGCTTTAGACTAATTAAATACATGTTACTTATTCCCACAATGATTAGTATATTATATAACTGTGTTTTATTAGCAGCCAACATTGACTCATTGACGCATACCCTGTACAAATGTGGCCTGTTAGGTGCTGCCACGTCCACCAGAGGCTGATGAGACACCCCCTTCCATCCCTTCCATTAAGGGGGGACCCTCATTATTGCTGAGGGACAGCTCCTCAGCAGCTTTGTACTTCTATGTTAGAGGGCCACCTCCTCTCTTGTTCCTTTCACTTCTTTTCCTGTTGGCTGCAAGCAATGTCAAAGCCATTTCATTGTGGTCTTGCATACCGATATTATCCTACAACAGAGATTGATTGAAGCACTAAAACCATGCACTTGCTGTACTTATAAGATATGAAAGTAAGCCTACTTACTACTTTAAATCATGTTTTTATGTTTATATTCTAATTGCTCCCAAGAAATACTTATTCTGACCCAGGATCTTTTCCTAAACCTAACCAAGTAGTTTTTGTTCCTAGACCTAAGCAAATAGTTCTTTGGCTTACGCCTGACCAAACCTTGTCCGTGCCACAACTTTAACCATGTGTTTATTAGTGTCACCCTGACGATGAGGGTCTAGCATTCCTCCCGTTGATAGGCTCTATTATTGGTTGTATCCGAGGGTAGGGACAAGCGACCTATATGGTCTTTTGTATATCTACAGTATTTCCACAACAGCCCGTGTAGTCGACTTACTATAACAAATTAGTGTGCTCAAATATAGGGTGGGCCAGCTAACAACTCTTCTATAGTTTCTTCATACATCACCAAATATACTGTCCACCAACTGAATTCTGGGGAGGCTGTGGTTCAGGAGGTAGAGTGGGTCGTCACAGGATCACAGGGTTGGCGGTTCAATCCCTGGCTCCTCCTTTCCAAATGTCAGTGTCCTTGAGCAGGAAACTCTACCCCAGTTGCTCCTGGAGACCGGGCCAACCTTGCACGCCTGCTACGTTGCCATCACTGGATGAGTGAGTGTGTGTGTGTGTATGTGTGTGGGTGAAGGGGGAAGCACATTGTTAAACACTTTGGTATAAAAGCTGTATATAAATGACATCCATCTACAGTTCACAAGTGCAACACAAAAAATTCTTCGCCAAAAATATTCAGAAGTTTAGTTACTGATCTAAGTCTGTCATCAAAAACAAAACAAAAATGTTTACTCCCCAGCTTACCCATTGTTTGGTTGGACTATACTCTTGTAAGTACAATCAGAGGAAAACAGATGCACCAGGACAGGACATGACTACTGTCTACTTTTACCATGGTGATTAGTTTCATTTAGACTGTGCTGCTCAGATTCATGTAGAAGCTGTCACACTTGTAAGTCGTCACTGAATTAAACAACTCTGCACAGGGAGTCTAAGGAGGAGGGCTTCTCTCTGCTGGGTTTAGAAATTTGGAGTCTAGGTTGAGGCTTTGGACTAAATCCTGGATTAGAGAGGCCAATGAGGAGACAGCTAAACCCATTCAACCTGCTCAGCCGCAAAACACGATCAAGTCAAATTTAGAGAAGTTAGAGAAAAAGAAAGAAGGAGAACAAAAGAAGGAGAAGGAGGGATGATTTGGATAGAGGGAAGAAGAGAAGAACAGTGAATTCTTCCTGTGTTGTGAGGAAGTTTAATTCGGTGTTTGTTTGAGTCCTGCCTGCCTATCACAACACTTCGCAATTCGAAACCCATAAGAGATTCAAACTTGACCTGCATGTCTTTGGATGGTGGGAAATATTAAAGCTTCAGGTTCAAACATGAGGGGATTATTTTGCATGTTTGGCTGCAGGAGTATGTTCTGAGTGGTGAAGCCTTTTCCCACATTATGGACGATATATTTCCTATCTAACTAACTAACTAACTAACTAAATGTCATTATGAGACATGAAGTTAAGATGTTAAGAGTCACGGTGTTGCTTCCAGTACATAAAGATTTTGGGGGAAATAAAGAGTAGGCTTTTTTTTTAAAGTCATGAATACATCCACTAAGTTAATGGAAACAAATCAAATTTCCATATGTGACATTTCAAAAGGCTGCTTGACATTCTGATGAACTGTGCTATTAAAACATATTTTATTATTATTCTTAGAACAATGTGGGCAGAAAAATCCATCCAAACTCCAAACATGAAAGTAGAATGAAATAAAATAACATAACATATAATCGACTCGCACAACTTTATGCCAGTTTAAACAGCTTTAACCATGCGCAGTATTGGTTACATAAAAGTAAAGGTCATTTCAGGCAACAGATGCCACCACTCATTGATCTTCAGTTCTGAGCCGTGATGACATCTTGTGATAAAACTGTCTGATCCTTTTCTCCCTTCAAGATTAGATTTTCACTTCAGTGATGTTCAAAACTGCTTATAAAAGAGAACTCTAATACACACAATAACACTTTACAGCATATGTCTGGGGTATGTCAAGGTAAAGGTAGACAAATACAAGGGTATGTCAAGAATGTATTAAGCCTTAATTCCATAGAAAATGTAATATGTCATATTTCACATACAGTTTATATACTTGTAGTCTTTAAAGCAACGCGAGATCCCAAAAAAGATGAAGACAAAACATTAGAAAATGAGATTTGAATGTACCCATCAGTGGAAACACAGAGATGGGCTCTTCTGCTGCTTTGTCTTTCAGCCAAACTTGCAATCATAGTGTTGTGGCAGGCTGGTACAGAAAATTACAGTATTTCGGGTAACGGCAATGAAATAGCAGGTAGAAGACAGAGGCTTAGCTGTTCCCAAAATTCAGGCTGCAAAAACTTGAAAATCAGAGCGAAAGATGGGAAGGAACACAGGAAAGAAAGAAGAAAAGAAAAACCGAGGGAAAGAAAGAAAATACATGTCCAGTGTTGTTGAGAAGTTGTCAAACAAGATCTGAAATGATTTATGTTTTCCTTACCAGTATGTTTCAGGTCTTGATGCTCTGAGGAGAAATGAAAGATGGGGAAACTGCTGTCTGGACGCTTTTATCAAATCATATGACAAGACCTTCTCGCTCAAAGACAGAGAAAAACAGATGAAGCAGCTGCAGAGAAGATGAAGCATGGGAAGTTGTACTGGATGCAAATTCTGCCTTAAATGTATTTTAGTGAGAACGTATAACCTAATCAGTTAGTATTCATGCAGGGATTTCACTACCGTTGCGTAACTCATCCCGTGTTATGTCAAACATCAGAATGATCTCAATGACTGTGACTGTGGAATGATTATTTGGTGCCAGACGGGCTGCTTTGAGTTTTTCTGAAAACGCTGATCGCCTGGAATTTTCACGTGCAACAGTTTCTAGACTTCACTCAGAATGGTGGGAAAAACAAAAAAACACCCAGTGAGCAGCAGTTCTGCGGACAGAAACGTCTTGTAGATGAGAGAAGTCAGAGGAGAATGGCCAGACTGGTTGGAGCTGACAGAAAGGCTGCGGTAACTCAGATAACCACTCTTTACAACTGTGGTGAGCAGAAAAGCATCTCAGAAGTCACCACACGTCGAACCTTGAGGTGGATTCTGGATTCAGCTCCTGTCAGCCAAGAACAGAAATCTGAGGCTGCTGTGGGCACAGGCTCACCAGAACTGGACAGTTGGAAGACTGGAACAAACGTACGTAACGTAGAATTTGAAACGCAGGCATGCAGAGCTAGAAAGAGATGCTAAAACTGGGTAGTTGCTAAATGCTCGGTTAATGCTGGGTGGTTTTCTGCTTTATTGAAGCGGCTCATTGAAAAATCCTGTTCATGTATAACTGAATTGCTTTGGTAATGTTGTGATGGCCAGTGATTCAGTTTGCCATCACTTATGCAAATCATAAATGTAACATTGCCGACTGGAGTCACCACGAAGTGGTGGGGGTGGATAGCATCCATCCATAAGTGCACGACTCTCACACCAGGGAGCGGAGTTGGCAGCCACAATCCCGTCTGTGGTTAGGATTAGGCCAAAAAAGGGACTTTGGCCAAGGTTAGGCAAAGACTGAGATTTCTGTTAAATGTAAATAAACACATTGTGTCGGAGGTCACTGTGAACGCTGTCACTGTGAGTGCCTAAACATAACCATAAAATGGTTTAAAGAGACTGTAGTCACTTCAAGTAGACATTGTTCTACAAGATCGGATATTTTGGTGGAAAACGGATATGCTGTCGGTGAACATCTTACTGATATGTTCGGAATCAACACATCTGTCTGGCCAAATATGTATGTATTAATAATTACAGTTATGTTTACTTCAAAAAATATTTTCTGTTGCAAATTAGTTTCATACACATGTAATTTCTGGGGTTGAGTTGAAACAACAAATAAAGTTAAGTCCTGTTTTTTCTCACTCACAATCTTACTTTTTCTTGAAGAATTTATAAGCTACAAAACTGCAACAGCATCAGCATCAGAAGAAAACCCTCATATTGGTACTAGCGACAACTAGCTTGATCAAAGTCTAGATGAATGCCGTACACAGTGCCCCTGGACCAATCAGGGGCACTGAAGACTGCTCACACCTCCCATTCAGTTCCCGGGCCATCAGAGAGCACTACCTCAGTTATGGAGACTTTTTGGTTCGCGGGGATGAAAAGCAGAGCTGCGCTCCTGCTGTTGAATTTCAGGTAAAAGTCTTCAGTGCCTAAATCAGCTACTTAGTAAAGTTCCTGCGGTGAAACAAGGCTTTGAAGGAATGTGTTTATGTGCTGTTTACCTGCAGAAAACACCCACACAATCCTCGTTCCATGTGTCCGAGCACGGAATTTCCTTGGTGGAATGCAGTCCAGGCATCGAGCGCAAGTTCTTTTTCCTCCGGTCCAGGAGGCACTGACAGTCATCCGAATCAATAGGACGAGAACCTGTTACCCCCCATTAATGATGCTGTGTATGTGTGAGCACTAATTAGCCTCCATTAGCTTGGACAAGAGCTGCAGAGAGAGGAGAGCATCAAAATTTAATGAGTCTCTTGTAGCTGCTCTGAATATTTGCTGTGTTTTAAGTGCTGCATTTAACTATCTCTTGCTCTCTCTCTCTCTCTCTCTCTCTCTAACATACACACACATACACACACAAACACACAGACTGCTGGTGCATTCAAATAAAAAGGCGAGTTGGTCGATACAAGTGATATTAGGTCAAGGGAAAACATCATGTCCACTTAAAATGGGCTGCTTGTTACTGGCTATGAGCCACTTGGAAGATACATTTACTTAAAGGAACATTGTACATTTTCTCTGGATGTTGCTTTGGAAAGTAAATTCTGCTAAATAAATGAGGGGCTATGGATTCACCTCGCTAAAAAAAAAGTGTTTTATGAATCTCTACCCACAGATCTTTGTCGTAGTGATCGCACTGTCAGGCCGTAAAAGTATTTAAGCCGAGATCTTTTATCAACTTTGACAAGGGTAACAGGTTTCACTGTAATGTCCTTTACTTTGATGGGCTCCGTGTGTATCCAGTACCACAACCGTTGTTTTTTTTTCTGACTATGCAAGTTGATCTAGTAGTTCCCAGCACCCTTATGGTACGCAATGTGCGGACAGCTCTTTCTCTTTCACGGTTACGGTAATCTGTCACAATGTCTGATTTTAGTGAGGGGAGAAGTCAGGAAAAATTCCAGGATGTAGCTTTAGCTGAAACTGTCTTTCTTTGTTTTTCATACCTGTTGAGAAATGGATTAATATAAGCATCAGTCCGCACAATTTTTCTTCAATTTAATTGCCACTTATAAGATGTCATGCTCATGCAATATCATCATATATCACAATCATGCTCATTTCCATTCATATGTGTAATGTTTACAGGAAGTAAATACAGTTATTCAATTTCTTGCCAAGAGATAGATGAGAGGATTAACAGCAGAGACTTCTCGGGGTCTCCACTGGTTGTCCAGCGACTAGTCCAGACAAAGACATTGATTTGAATGATTTGATTTGTTGTTTTTACACTTTGGTTTTTGTTCAGATTAAACAAATGACATAAAAATGTGTAAATTAAAGAGTCTTAGAGGTGCCGGTAGGTTGATTTTCTTACCTTTGGACAGAGCCAGGCTAGCTGTCTCCCTGTTTACAGTCCACTCAAATATAGCCAATTTACAATGACATATAAGATACGAGGTTTGATATAGAGAAAAGCCGCAAATCCGCACATTTGAGAATCTGGAATCTGGAGTGTTTGCCTGATAAGTTTTTTTAATAGACTGTGAAAATTGATGTTGATTTTTTCGCTGATTAAATGTTTGATTAATCGGCTTTCAGTGCTAGAATATTATTAATATAAATATTTTCCTTTATTTAGCCTTCTAATCAAAAAGAATTAGAAAAAACTCCATCATTTATGATAAGTGATTGTTTTGCCTTCACTACATATTGTTTTTTTTTTTGGTTTGTTTTTCCTCAAAGATTTATTTCCCAACCCTAGAGTGATGGCATCTTGACCAGGTTTCTCAGATTGTCAAGGTTTGATTAATTTACTCTAACCCAGTTATGACACTGAAAAATATTGACCAAAACTCGGGTTACTTTAAATCACCTCTTTTCCATATTGGGCCTCTGCTGTTGGGGATTCTTCAGTGTTTGATGAGTATCTGATAAACCTTCATACAGACCCACACACAGTTAAGACAGACAGAGAGTCTGCCTCCTGGGCCACTAATGGACAAAGACAGCAGCAGAGATCAATACAACCAGACACAAAGCTGCCTGAGAGAGAGCGAGAGGAAGTGGTCTAAAAGGAACACATTAATGGACCCTGTTGGTGGCTTTAGTTTGTTTTGCGAGTTCTGTCCTAAGTTAGAGAGGGCAATTATACTGTACATGCACATTAACATGTGTAAATGACAACAACCTGCATATTTTCAGCGTCGGTAATGGTTTGTAATGTGCTTCTTTTCTTCAACGGCAGCTGAATGCATGCATGTGGTCAAGCTAAAAGTGTAAAAATAAAATAAATAAAACAATATATAAAAGTAATGCAATAAATTACATTTAGAATAAGATCATCCATTTAATTACGGTTCAAAAGTGCTTTTAAGGCGAGAAACCTTTCATGATGAATGTGTTAGAACCATGGGAGGCATCAGGATGGGAGAGAAAGAATGAGAGAGTTTATTAGGCTGTCACTGCCTCATGTTATCATAAAATATTAAAAAGTGAAAGTGAAAAAACAGATACCTCTAGGTGAGAACTTCATGCCTGCTTTAAAAAATCTGTCATAGCATGAAATGATCCATTTCAGCAACAAACAGTGGCTGTTTCTTACATGCAATCTATTCCATAAACCCTGAAGCTCAGCCATAGTGATGCGAGATAGGCTGGTGAACTGAAAGAGCATTTAAGGGCACCGTCCTTCCTAACGTAGAGTCGTCTGGCCTTGCTCGTATTGTTCACGCTGGCAGAAGGCAGCAGCAGTGGGGGAGTGGGTAGGAGTTTCCCACTCTTGTCGGAACACAAATCTCTGCAGCCTGGTAGCCGACACTGCTCGCGCCGAGAAACCTCCCTCCAAAGAAATTTCAAAAAACAAAAAAAAAAACAAAAAAAACATCACTTTTTTGTAAACTCACTGAGACTTCGGTGAGAATATTGCCATCAGCGAGCAAACCACGGAGTAATGAGCTCTGGATTCACAAATGAGGCTATGTTTAGCTTAGCTTAGCACAAAGACTGGAAGACTGCTAGCCTATTTCAGGCTGAAGGTCTTAAACTGCAAATTTTAGTTTGAAAAAGTACAACTTTATTTACAAAAGGTCGTTTTTGTACAGTATGGCTGATTTTATAGGGCATGTCGTGATTTTTTTTTTTTTTAAACACACTGACATGATGCATATTTGCATTTTTGTTTTTTAATTATTTGGGTGTTTTGTACAAAAATAACAGACTCCTCTTGTTTTTCTGAAAAATATGTTTCTATTCATTAAAAAGAACTTGATGTATCGAAGTTGTAGCAAGTCTTGTGGTACTGAGAATAACATTCATAGAAAACTGAGGCATTGTTTCGTGACTCCCTCCTCCATACACCTTGCAGGAGGAGGGAGTCATGAAACAGTTCTGTCCTCCTGTAACTCTTTAAAAATAATGAATATGGCAAGAACCCCTATTCTTTTCAGTAAAAACAGACATGGCTCCCTTCACACATGTAGTGTGCATATTACAGCCTTCCCACACTAGGGCGCATTTGCTTTCTGCTGTCATTTTGGTTTTCCGCGATCATGTAAACTTTACATTACTGCTGAACCTTTAGAGAACTTAAACTTGTTTTGGACATGAAATCCATCAGCGGAAAAAACAGAAACTCCCAGACTGCCTTTTTAATAGCTTTCTAGCTCCCTAATTTAATTTGTTTGGAGAGGAGACAGAAGCTTGTCGAAGGACTTGAGGCTCAGAGCAGCGATGACACGTACAACAGGGGTTTTTGACCACTATGCTATTTTCTCTGCGAGGGAGGAGGGCATTAATTATCTTCATATGCCAGTGTCCCCTCCTGTTTGTCTTATCTATTACTATCAGTGAAATGGATGAAAGTCATTACACTGAATGATGAGTTTGTGTTCGCCGGGTTTACGCAGGAGTTCAATTACAGCGTATAGATCTACTTTCGGCTAATGTTTTCTGAAGACAAACAAACCTCCAACTTAATGAGCAGCTCGCTAGAACGAATTTGGACTAAATTGAATTAGACCTCGTGCTGATGCTGCCCATGCTGAGTATTCCGCAGACTGGGCCGTTTGTCAGTGCCACAGGAGTGACAATGCTAACATGACTTAAAAACAGATCTCGCTGTGTCACGAGCTCAGGACCCGGTTATAACATGCGCGATGTAATTACAAGTCATTTTAAGTCTCGTAGCCATTATTGCGTGCTATTATCAGCCGCACAAAGCCGCAGCCACTTCACTGATGGACTGGACACTGCTTCCATTTGTCACTGCCAAACACACACAAAGGAAAATATATACTGATGCACATATCACACACCGTATACGGGGGTCCATGCACAAACACACACACAGCCTAATTTAGTGTTTCTTGGGATGAGACCAGCTACTGTAGGGATGGCAATGTCAGTCTGTGGGTTAGTCCAGCACTTTTGTCCACACTCAAATATATTAACCATGACTGAAGAGACTGACGTGAAATGTTGTACATACATTTGTGGTGCCGTGAGGATGAAGCCCATTAACTTTGGTGATCGTCTTGACTTTTCATCTAGTGCTGCCGTCAGATCAACTTTTTAATTTGTCCACTGTTTTGGTTTATGACCAAATACCTGTAAAACTAATGACATTCCTATTAACCTCACTTTGTGTTTTTTTTATGTGCAAATGTAGGCAAGCTAACACGCTTTAACTAAGATGGTGAACGTGGTAAACATTTTTACCGGCTAAACATCAGCATGTAGCATTGTGGTTGTGCGCATGTTAGCATGCTGAGCTTAGCATTTAGGTCAAAGCACCACTGTGCTGCCTTAAAGAGCCGCTGGCAAGTCTGTAGACTCTTAGTCTTGTTTCAACAGCATTTAAATATTTCAGTGTGTAATTATGACCTGCTTCACATTTAAGTATAGTTTTTTTTTTTTTAAATCTAATAAGACTACATCAAGCAAAGTACTGTTGCTGTGGTTACCTGCAGTATATATATATATATATATATATATACACCTTGCACACTCATTTAGCCTAGTTTCAGACGTCTGAATCACCGCCCGTCACATCTCCAGCTTCTTTCAACTGTTATACTGAATATTATATAATACTATATTACATACATAAATTGTT
This sequence comes from Xiphias gladius, assembly GCF_016859285.1. Classification (NCBI taxonomy): domain Eukaryota; kingdom Metazoa; phylum Chordata; class Actinopteri; order Istiophoriformes; family Xiphiidae; genus Xiphias; species Xiphias gladius. Next base: position 21,528,250 of record NC_053415.1, on the reverse strand, counting down.
ATGTAATTTGATATGTCTTACAGTTACACTGTCTGGTGGTTGCAGTGAGGCTATGTTCACGCTAAGCTGAGCAAATCTGAAAAAAACTATCCATTTGGGAAGATTATGAGGTACCCTTTTTCAGGTTGTTTTGATAAATAGCTCCATTCACGCTGAAAATCATGAACAAAAGCAGAATCTTCTTTATTTTATTTTAGTCAGCAAGTTGAGGAGTGGGACGGATAAGACCTCTGCTCTGTCCCCTCTTGCTCTCTGTGATAACCTATACTGTCTTTTTATACAGCCAAGCTCACAATTTACTAGCTCTCATTTACACAGTTTTCTATTTCGGTTGTCAGACAACCAGATGAAAACTGTGATTAACCGCAGCCAATAAATACTACCTGTTAAGCAGTCAAACAGTAACTGCCGCTGTGCTGCACTGATACACTATTTTATGATCTCAAATCGTCTGACAAAATAAGCATACAGTGAGAGAGACTTGAGTTTTGATCTGGTGGTCTGGATCAAACCTCTGGTCCTCTGTGTCCTCTCAACCCTGATCTGCCTCATCATTAACAAAAAGGAACATTTAGAACAGAACATGGGTAAACATAATTTGCTTCCAGGTGATCTCAACATGGGCTTGTCTCTTTTCGATATCACAAAGCAGACAAACAAAGAGAAAGCCCCACAGACATGTGCAACTGCATCCATGGATACTGTCGGCTAGGTAACAGGGAAAATGCTTTATTACATTACCGTATTGTACACCGCAGATGAGACACACATAAACACACTGAAAATGAACGGGGGTAATAGCTTTTAGGCTGAGCTAAGCTGCAAAAACATCCAAGTTGTTCAGTGTTATTATTCAGTGTTGGAGACTCGTTTTTGTCGAAACAAGAAGCAAAATCCTGCCAGTGGTTTCCAGTTCAGTTTCTGTTGTTTCAGGATTTGCCTCCAAATGAGAGAAAATGTTTTTTTTAACCAAGGAAAAAAAGAACAAAAGAAAGAAAAAACATTTTCAGGGTGATCTCACCCTCACTCTGTGTGCTTCCCCCAGACCTCCAGTGTGTGTGTGTGTGTGATTTTTTTGGGGGTTGTTGGTGGTGATGGTGGTGGGGGGGCTACACTCACCTTCACCCATTTCCTTGACCCAGTTTCAACGTTGTGTTTCTGCTGCACCTTTTCAAGGCTGAAGGAAGAGAAATCCCATTTAAATCCCCCCAACATGTCTGACCTTCTCTGCTGCCCCTCCACACACACGCACACGTGCTCACACACACACACACACACACACACACACACACACACACACACACACACACACACACACACACACACGCACGCACGCACTGCATGTTGTCCTCTTTCTGCCTGGCTTCACCAAAGAATTTGGGCAGAACAGTTGAATTATTCAGTATCACCCCTCCTTCCAAAACACACATTCACATCCTGTCCCTCCATCCTCAGGACTGAAGTAGATTAAAGTAGAGGTGGGAATTACGAATCACTTCACAGAATCGTTTCAGTCTGCTCACTTCTTCAGTTTCTTTCCTGTTCTTTATTTCTTTCTTTCAATTTCAATTCTTTCAATTTCAATTCTTTCTTCCCCTTAACTTCTCAAACAATCTAGTTGGTCCCTGTGAGTGGAGAGTCTCTCTCCATCGCTCACTCTTACTTCATAAATGAGCTGCGACTGTATGTTCAAGATGCTTGAAAAACATGCACTAACAAAATGTTTACCAAAACATTTGAAGTAATGAAGGAAAAGTGGCTGCAGTAGAAAAGACTGACTGACCTCAGCTTCTGAAACATTTTCAGCTGAGGTCCTAACTGTCATGGAGATTAGGCGGACGAAGCGGGACACAGCACTGAGCCTATAAAATTTTATTATCCAAATTTTAATTTCAGTTTCTCCATAACAAAAAATAAAACGATCTGATTCTCTAGCCTAACTAGACTTGTACTGTTGTGCTGTCTTGTCATCTTTGTCCCTCGACATGCTTTTTCTTCCTTGACAGTAAAGCTCTCTCTGTCTCTGGGTTGTTATTTTGGTTTGGTTTCTCCCCTTAGGCCAAGCTTATCAGACAGACCCTAAAGTATTGACGCCAAAATCCCAGACTAGTTTCTATGCGCTGCTCAGCAGGTGGCTGCACACACACACACACACACACACAGATTTCAATGGTGAAGTCCTGGGGGAAAACAGTGAAGAAAAAAATATAAAAAATTATTCCACTCCTGCCTTGGCTCATACGGAATTAAAGAGCTTTCTGTCTTCAGTTTCAGATTCTTCTCTAACCTCCAGCCATCCTTCCAACAAGAGAGATTTTGTAGCTTTTGGTTCATCACAGCAGGCACAAATACACAAGCACACACACTCTCCCTCTGTCACACAAACACACACATACAGATATCTAATAGATGAATCCTTGGCTACCAAACACTGCAGATGTCATCGCTGGGCTGATGAATGTTCAGTCTGCCATCTTATAGCTCAAATATAATTACATTACATTTACTGTAGTAATACAGGCAGATGTGTTGTTAATTCTTTGCACATTAACGGTTTCAAAGTAGCACGACGACAGTAGCTGTGTTGCAGTTCAGGCTCTGTCTCCTTCAAAAGTCAAATTTACTACTTGAGATAAATGTTCCAGCAAAACAGCCAACAAAGATCGAAGTGGTAAAAAAAAACCAAATTAGATACTTGATGGAGAAATGGCAAAAAATTGTAGCATGTCAGTGGTGAATACAGTTATATAACTTACATTTTAATGTACCATCTGTGATTAAAATATCTAGGCTGTTAGTCAGTCCAAGTATCTAGTCTCCACTTGTAGACAAAAAGCTGGTACGACCTAGTTGTGATATTTCCTGACATAACATGTTGACAAAAAACACCGCCTTGCAATAAACTGAGGGATACAGAGGGCTGCGAAGGATTCATCGATTGTGTGGTGCTGCTGAGACTTTGAAATGGGGCAGGCAGACCTTGTTGACTCGTTCTGACGTGTTTGATCTTTAAGCGGAGACTTTGAAGGAGGCGACGCTTTAACTTCTCAGTTGTGCAAATCTAATGATATCTGGAAGTCGAAGTATTTTAGCCTTGAAGATATTTCACCATTCATCCAACAGGCTTCATCATTACCACTGTTGGTTAAAGTCCTGGTTGTTCGTAACTGTGAAATCAATTTTAGGAAAATAAACCAATGCTGCCACCACTGTACATGTGATGCGCTGTGTGATGTACATGTGTGTTCATGTGCTTCTGAGGAAGAGCAGCAGATGGTTGTTTCATGTTTTGATAGTCTCTTCCTCAGAGCGCTCAGACATGAAGGCAAAATCCAAAAGACCTGTGGCAGATATTCAGGCAGCGATATAAAAGATATAAGCTAAATACCTGTGGCATTCATTCAAATGAGTGACAGATGGTGCAGAGCAGATAGAGGAGCAGCGGAGAGAGGATGGATGAGGAAACTGCACATGGAGTCTGTTCAGGGTCCTGATCTGAACAAACCTTGGTGTTTTGATGGACATTTCAAAAACCACTGTCAGTTCTGATCAGTTCATCTAGCAAACATTGAAGTACAAATAAATAATAGATTGCTATCATTATGCTATGATTTTTTTTACTTTAATTTTAAGGCATTATACCATTTTTTAAAACTTTGATTTACAGTACATAATACAGCAGATAGAGTTTTAAGCAGAATTATAAGTAGGCTTCAACAGTAAACTGAAACTTTACTGATTTTCAAGACCATTTTGTTTGGCTCTGACAATATGAGAAGATTGTGTGAAGGTACAAAGATAACCCACAAAGCTCATTATTTTTAATTAGACCCACCTTTTCAGTCTTTTACACCACCTTTTTACCACCACCACTGCTCTGCGCCAACAATCAATTAAGGTGACAGTAACGTTTTTTTACTGCTTTCACACTCAAAGCTTCAGCATTTTTTTTTTTTCTTCTCAGTTTTACAGTTGAGGAGCTGTGAACAAATGTGTATTGTCAGAAAGCCGCTGGATCTAAACAAGGTTATACCAAACCAAAAACATTATTGCTCTGATATAATATAAGGTTATATGCAGCATAAAAAATAAAAATAAAAAAAAATTCCATTGGTTTTACAGCAGGTGCACAGATAAGCCACCAGAGCTCATAAAGTGAGCAATTTTTTTTTCGCTTGGAAAACAAAAACTTGTATATCACAGTTCCCTTGTCTTAGTCCTTTTATGAATCCCTGCTATTTGCCACTTCAAAAAGATGATCACATACTGTATGTCAAGAGACCAAATCAGCATAACATGGACACATCACCCCCAGGAGACATTATCAGTGATGTGTCAGCACCACTCTCAACATTCGACACCCCCTCGCAGGCGACCCAGCCAGGGTTGATTAAACCCTGACGTGTGCCCCAGGAGCACTACCCTAACCCAACATCAGACAGTCTCTGAACATAATCCAGCCAGCGATATCATTGCGACTACAACGTAACTGGAAAAACAGGTGGGTAGTGTATGAACGTAACTTCTGGGAGACCGGGTTGCTACATCCCACCTCCAAGCAGTAAAGTCTCTATCCCTGTCTGTGATTCTGATCTAACAACCTCCTTATATTTGACCCTCTTTCTCTCATGGGCCTCTTAAATCCAATCTTCCCACAGGAGTCAACACCTGCTCGATCACCTGCTTTAGGACTACATCAGGCCCAGGTCCACACAAAGCTGCCAAATGTGTAACTTTAACAATACTGATAAATTCTGTGTTTATATTTGAACGGTTCCCTTTGTCTCCTAATAACATTTGACCAGATTCCCCTTTGATGCAGTCCATGTTATTCAACCAGGATACAGTGTAATCAGACCAACCAGAAGGAGTCACTAGTGCCGAGACAGGGACATGATCCCTCACCAGCTTCCCACCCATGAACGCCACTGATTTTGTTTGATGGGACCAAACCCCTCAGGGTCATAACTCACAAAAACAGACCAATGAGAAATCATTCAGATACTAATGGAATCAGCACATCTTACTCTTTTTGTCAGGTGTTGGCTCATAATGACCAAATTTAGACTTTTTTTCAGTATTCAGAGTGAATTCAGGAGATTGTCTGCACGTCCATGGCTCTGCTTGCACTGAAAGCAGCTGATGCAGATTTTCATGATGCAGTTTCACCAAATTTTAACAAATTTAAGTTAAACAAACCAGCAAACTAACTGGATCGATGACAACGTTCTTGTTTGCAGTACCCAAAGAATACGTACAAACAGTTGGCATATGTACAAACAGTATCGGAAGCGGAAATTAAAATATACTTTTTTGTACAAATATGTACAGATCTATAACTCTGTTTTTCAGTGTGTGTATGTTAAGTATGCAAACCCACTTTTTATGGGGTTTTATGTTTACCAGTCCTCTCTCCTCTCAATAAAAGGCCACAACAGAGCTTTCAACAAGTTTTTATTGCGAAGAGACTCTCATGCCAGCACCTCACTCACAGACTGTGGAGAACGTGGAGGACAGATGAGGGATGGGTGGATTGAAAGGAAGATGGAAGATGGAAGGATAGATGGAGATGGAGTAGAGACAGGAGGTGAGGAGGCGGAAAGCATTTTGGGAACTTTCAGACTGCACAGCAGAGAGTTTCAGAGGGGCAACCGGGCATGTGTGTTCACATTGTGTCTATCCATGTGGGAAGCTCATAACGGGTGTGAGTTAGTGTAGGTGTGTGCGTGTGTGTGTGTGTTTGTGTATGTGTGTGTGTGTGTGTGTGAGTGTTTGTATGTGTGTGTATGCGTGTGTGGGTGGATACAGTATGTGCGATAAGGTTTCTGGTTCACAGAAGTTCAGAGAAAATCACCAGAAGCACAAACTAGAAAACTGCATTTTAGAGGATCTGAAATTAAAATTTTTGCTGCTTTACACCACCACACACTCTCTGCTCCCAGCCTGGTTTCTGCTTCACATGACCTTCATTGAAGAGGGAAGCAAAGTCTTCCAGCAGCATGATGTCATCTCTGAATTAAACATGTTAGAATAGAGCAAGAGTTCTCTGTTAGAGGAATGATCTCATCGTTTTACCGGAAAAATCTTCTCCTGAGCACAAAAAGATTTAAATGCCAGTGTCATCACACCATTTCACATCAGATCTAAAAATATACTGTGGCTTCATTTAAATGAATGGGTATAGGCACTTGCACACACACGCAAACACACACGCACACTTGTACTCGTTTCATACACACATAGAATGACTCATAACCCATCATCAGATCTTAAAGATGTACTCCCTGATGGTGTCAGATTGTTTTAGAGTGCCGGGAGTTCATATACAACATAAACCAAATTTTTGTCCATTTCTGATTTTCAGACTTCAGAATTTTTTTTTTTCCTTTCTCATATTTTTCATCTGTTTCTGTACATTCATGAAGTGGACTCATGCAACTCTGAATACATTTTGCAGAAAAAGTATGAGCAGATGTTTGTGTTTGCATCAATTTAATAAGATCAGTTGGAACTGATCATATTTATGAGGAATTAAGATGGTAACAATGAAAGATTTGGGGATTTAGACTCAACTAGAGTGCATCATTTTTATAAAACACTGGTCCATAAAGATCTCTTTGAATAATAAAGAAATCTGAAGAACAGACAAAGATATTCCAAGAACAACATCTATCAATTTATTGCTTCTAAGAGTGCAAAGGGGAAAGTTAATGGATTAGATATGATGACATATGAAATCAGTGAATAAGAGGTGCTTTGAGAGCGTGAGAAAAGCACCAGTAATAGAAAGTTTATACAGTGGCTTTAGAAAGTATCCACACCCTTTCACTCCCTGTGCAGCAGATTAAATTGTAAATGGATAAAATGGTCATTTTTGCCCATTAATATACATTCAATAATCCATAATGAAAACATGAAAACATGTTTTTAGAAATGTTTGCAAATTTATTAAAAATAAAAAACTGAAATCTCTCATTTACAAAAGTATTCAGACCCTGCTGTGATACTCCATATTGTGGTCAGGTACGGTCCTGTTTGCTTTAATTATCATTGAGATGTGTCTAGAAATTGCTCGGAGTCCACCTGTGGCAAACTGAATTGATTGGGCATATTTAGTAAATGCACACACCTGTGTATATAAGGCCCCACAATTCACACTGCATGTCAAGACAAAAACCAAGCCATGAAGGTCCAAGGAACTCTCTGTAGACCTGTGCAATAAAATTGTTGTATGGCATTTCTAAAGCTTTGAGGGTTCCCTGGAGCACAGTGGCCTCAGTAATTGGGAAATGGAAGAACTGGAAGAGTCTCCAGGATTCTTCTTAGAGTTGGATATCTGGCCAATCTAAGTAACTGGGCTTGAAGGGGCTTGGTCAGGGAGGTGACCAAGAATCCATGGTCACTCTAAAAGAATTTCAGAAATCCTCTGCAGAGATGGGAGAACCTGCTGCAGGGACGACCATCTCAGCTTCACTCCATCAGTCAGGCCTTTATGGTAGAGCGGCTAAACGGAAAACATTTTGAGGAAAAGGACTGACAGAAAGAGGAGAGCAAGAGGAAAAAGATTTTCTGGTCTGATGGGACAAAAAAATGGTCTGTTTGGGCAGAACTGAAAATACTCTTTCTGGCGATCACCGGGCACTGCTCATCAACTGTCTAATTCCATCCCTATGGTGGAGCATGGTGGTGGCAGCATCATGCTGTGTTGGTACTTCTCAGTGGCAGGCACAGGGAGACTGGTCAGAATTGAGGAGAGGATGAATGCAGCCAAATACAAGAGAGGTGAAGAAAACCTGCTCCACAGTGCACGCGAATTGAGACTGTGGCAACAGTTCACCTTCTAGCACGACAGTGACCTGAAGCATATAGCCAGACACTGTCCTTGAGTGGCCCAGTCAAAGCCCAGACTTAAACCCCATAGAATATCTGCGGAGAAACCCGAAGATGGCAGTTCACATCCTATCTGACAGAGCTTTAGAGGATCTGCCAGGAAGAATGGGATAAACTGCTCAAATCCAGGTGTGCAAAGCTTGTAGAGACTTACCCAAGAAGACTCGAAGCTGTAATTGCTGCCAAAGGGGCTTCTATAAACTACTGAATTAAGGGTCTTTTTTAACATCAGTTTTTGTGTGGAATAAACAAATGAGATATAACTTGTTAGTAACCTTCAGAGGTGCTGGTAGGCATATTTTGTTACCTTTGGATAGATCCAGGCAAGCTGTTTTCCCCTGTTTCCAGTCTCTGTGCTAAACTGAACTAACCAGCTGCTGGTTAAAGCTTCACATTTAGTGCACAAATGTGAGTGTGATATCAATTTTAACTCTTGAAAACTGAAAAGAAAGTGAGTATTTTTTCCATACATGTTGAAATATTTCTTCATAGCATGTTTTCAGATGGCTTTTCGTTGTTGCCTAAAGCTGCATGAACTTTCCCCCATGGTTCAAAAATATCAACAATGAGCTGGAAGGAAATTTAAGGAAATTTAAGGGGCTCTAATGGCATGAAATCAGTTAGTTTTGGGCCAGGTAGTCTCAACCGAAGTACAAAGCAGGTTTTTTTACATGGTTTTGGCTGTAGGAAATTTTCAAGTAATTTTAGTGTGTGTGTGTGTGTGTGTGTGTGTGTGTGTGTGTGTGTGTGTGTGTGTGTGTGTGTGTGTGTGTGTGTGTGTGTGGTGTGTGTGTGTGTGTGTGTGTGTGTTTCTTTGCCAATGCCAAATACACATGCACACACACAAACATACTGTCATATGCAGCCAGCTAGCTCATTTTGGTTTGGCACAACAATGGCACCATAAAATTATCCATGAGTGATGTGAAATCAGACTCAAGGCCAAGCCCTGCAAGTGCAGAAGGAATGAGATGCTAACGCTGTCAGAACAAACAAAAAAGGTACAAAAATATAGAAAAAAAAAGACAAAAGCCAATCAAACTACGAAAACTGACATCTAAACCTGTTCAATCACTTTCACTGCTGGTCACTTAAGTCAAACAATCAAATCAATGAGAGCAAAGATGAGAAACTGAACATGCAGTAATTACTGGAGAACATCACGACCTCCTGCTTATACACCCCGGGCACAGGAAGTGACACGCGAGAGCAGACAGTGGTTAATTACTATTGGCCCTCTATTGCCGTCCCACCGGGCATCAGCCTCAGTCGCTCCTGATGCTAAAATAATTAATGCTGTTGCCGTCATCCCCGGTCCCTGTAGCCATGGTGATGAGAAGATTTTCCCCCGAGTCCCCCCTCCCTCTCGTTGTCAAGTAGCAGTTAGCCAATGAGGAGAGTCAGAGTGTGTGTGTGTGTGTGTGTGTGTGTGTGTGTGTGTGAGTGATATACTTTTCAATAAAGATTGTTCTGAGTGTTCTAAGTTATGGTTTTAAGATGCAGGTTCCAGGCTTCAGTCAGAGTAGGATATCTGTTTTTCAAATGATACATTTCCTGTGAATTATTCAGACGACATAAACTAAGAATCCACTAAGAAAACAAAATTAAAGCTAAACAATATCAAATCCTACTGCAGTTTGGAAACTGAAAATCATTTATAGTTTTTTACCCAGTGGGTTTCTAAGACTCAAGAATTTTCTCATTTTGACAACAATGCAGACATTTTTGGCCAAATAATAAAGTATCACCTCACATTATTATGCCAGAATTAACTTTGGATGCACTCTGCAAAAGTGATGAATACATTCAAGGTTGTTTTTGCTTGAGATTTTAATACATTTGGTGAGACCCTGTCTTCAAAAACCTTGTCTGAGTTTTCAATGAAAAACTTTGGGAAACACACAATTTAGGGAAATTTGGTCACCCAAAATCAGATGAAATGATCAGTTTAATCTTCGTCCATTCGATAGAGAGATGGATCCACAATGGTTTTAGGCCGGCATAGCAGCCTGTTGCTACAGTTCCAATGCGTATGTTTCACCAGTCAGCAAGGATCAACACTGTAGACTTCACCAAGTGAGTTCCTTCAGCACTGTAAACTGCAGCTGGAGAAACTTTTGGGGGGTAGGAACAACAGCCCAGGAACCTAAACTTACACCACACTACTTGGCCAAAAGAATAAAACTGTTCACCCATGTGTATTTGCGGAATATGCCACTCCAAAACCATGGTCATTAATCAGAAGCTATAACAGCCTCCACTCTTTTGGTTTCCACCTGGCTGCAGGGATTTGTTCCCACTCAGATACGAGAGCATTAGTAAGGTCCAACACTGATGCTGGGTGATAAGGTCTTGCTTGCAGTCTGCGTGCTTGTTCATCCCAAAGGAATTGGGGTTGAGGTCGGGGCTCTGTGGAGATAAGTCAAGAACAGTCACACCACATTGGGAAAAGCATTTCTTTATGGACCTGGCTTTAAGCGCAGGGACATTGTCATGTTGACACAGGAAAGAGACAACACAAGCTGTTGCCACAAAGTTAGAAGAACACTATTGTGTAAAATAATATTGTATGCTGTAGCATTAAGATTTCCCTTCACTGAAACTCAAGGGACTGGATTAAACCAAGGAAAAACACCCCCAGACCAAAGGTATGTGGACACAAGTATGGTGTCCACATTGGAGAAAGGTATTGCAACAGGTCCATGAGCATCTTCAGTCTCATGAGCACTTGTTTTGCCTGTGATAATCATGCACCATTTAAGGTCACATTGATTTTTAATTTTTGTTCTCCACAGTAATCTCTCACACTCTCTCCATCTCTGTTGACCTCTCCCTCCTCTGCTTTCATATCTGTCAACTCGCTGTGCTTTTATGGATTGAATTGCAATGAATATGGGGACAAACAATTTGCAAAAAAGCACTTGAAAAGGATTATGGGATACTTGACATTTGTATGTGTGTGTGTGTGTGTCTGTGCCCGCGTGCCCATGTGCATCAGAAGGTGTCCTGGTGGTCTTCTGTTTTCTGTTGGACCCTCTAATCCTTTTAAATCAGCTTAGTTAATCCCACTTTCTTCTCACAGCGGCATTGGCTTCATGTGGGCACATACAAGCCTTCTCACCACTGAGCATACGGGTTGCATTTTCAGCCCACTTGAAAAGAATGCTGACATTTTTTGAAACATACTTGTTTGCTGGCTTACAAAGACAGAGTAAGATTAAAATAATGATATCAGTTTAGTCAGATATCAGTCAGTTAACAATGGCAAACTAATGGTTAACAAAGGTAAACACAAGTGGATGAAATGAATACAAAGATGTGGTTGGAAACACTGGGAAACACTCGGTGGCTGGGAAACACTCAAAGGCTACGTTCACTGCTCTTGAACGTAGCCCTTGCCGGTTCACTTGCTCCTCCTTTCTTATCAGTCATGGCCAGGGATATTTAAGACACCTACTGCATTATGATTGGACTGCTAACTGTGGGCACTGTTTTCCTTTCTTTGCAAGGGTATTCCAGAGCTGCTTCCTGGTTGTAACCTGTTTTCGTACCATGGTGGTAAATTGGGCTCAGTCAACTGTTAGGTTGTCGTATTGTATATGCAGATTGAGGATAACACTGATTATATTGTGTTACTATGCAGTTTATAGTCAGTGTCTTAACCCCTAAACCACAGGGGCTCATTGGAAAAGCTATTTCTATGTATCTGTTTATATAGCACATTTTATACAACAGGTTGTACAACTCAATGTGCTTCAAGATAAAAAGCAAAACATAGAAAGAGATCATACATGACAAAAACATAAGGTATTACGATTTTAAAAAAGAGAATAAAATAGGAAGGTAGCATCATTAAAAGGGAATAATAATACAGATAAAAGGTTTACCTGTTAACATACTTTACACCTAACTAAAAGCTAGACTGCAAAAATGTTTTTAGTTTGCTTTTAAAAGATACTGTTGTAGCAGACCTTAGCTGATGTGGTAGATGATTCCAGACAGTAGGACCATAATGACTGAAGGCACCATAAGCTGATTTAGAATTTATTCTATCCGCTGTTTACTCAATCAGCATGTCAACAACATAGGGAGGATCTAAGATATTCAAATATTTAAAAGCAAGAATGTAACATCAATTCTTTGTTTCACTGGGGGCCAGTGAAGAGAAGTTGAAACGTGTTGTGAACATGTGTTCAAACTTTTTAGTTTTAGTTAATACTCTGGCTGCAGCATTCTGAATGAGCAGGAGTTTAACACCTGCTTTGTCAGTCCAGCAAAAAGTGCAGTACAGTGATCTAGTCTACTAGAAATTAATGCATGAACCAGCTTTTAAAAATCTAACCGAGACAGGAAGCCTCTAACGTTACATTTCTGAGATGATAAAAGGCAGTTGTGGAGATATTAGATATGTGCTTATGGAAGTTAAGATCAGCGTTCAAATCACAACCGAGTTTTTGACACTTTTTCATAAGTTTTTACTGACAGGGGATTTAACAAAGAGTGAATCTAGTGCATAAAGGCCTTGGGAACAACTAAAAGACTCATTTTTCCCCCTCATTTAGCTGTGTTAAAAAAAAAAAAATTTTGGCCATCCATGATTTATTATCAGCAATGCAGTAGACGAAGTATCACTGGGCTAAGGCTGTTGGCAGAAACACATACTCTTCGTACAACTGTATCATCAGCATAGAAGGGATATGAAATATTGTATTGCTGAATGATGGGAGCATATACAAATTAAACAGACCCTTGAAGGAATCCATACGGAAAGCAAACATCATCTGATTCAAAGCTACCAACAGAAACAGAATTTGCTTTCGTCCTGTGTTACTGGAAGATCAATGTCAGAAACAGTTTGAGACCTATCATGTATTTAGCCAGCCTTTTAGCTGATTCTAGCATGTAACAAGATCACTGACATCAGAGTAGCCTGCAAAAACTCTCAAACAGTACCTAAATCGTATTTTAAGGCCTTAAGCAAACTGCTTCCAGTAGCAGCACAATGTCATCAAGAACATCTCAGATCATGTTTTGTTTGCGTTCTGATTTTTAGGTATATTAAAAATGTTTCCTGACTTAACTCCAATGTGAATTTGGAAAAATGCACTGTTTCATGAATTTAATCAGTTGTATAGTCAAAATTCTTAAATGTGAAAACAATGATTAGTTCAGCTGGTAAAGATGTAAGAGAAATGGAGATGAAGGATAAGTGAATGTGAGATACAAAGCAACACAGTCACTCCCCTGTGCTACCACTGGGATTTTTTTTGTTTGGCAATTTTGCCCTTTTTCTCCTTCACCTAATCTCTCTCATATTTTCTCCCAACCAACCTCCTTCCAAAATATCTGTTTATGGAGACAGTCTTTCAACCTCACCCTTTATAGTTCATAGGCTGTGACATGGCAGCTGCTTATGTCAATGCTAATTATTCTTCCCCAACCTGGAAAAAAACTTCTGCACTGCCAGTTCACAAGGTCCGAGGTACCGACAGTCCTGAATTCTAATTTTGGAGAAGTCAGGTTGGGTGAAGGTTTTTTGGGGGTGGTGGTACAAATGAAGCCTTTTTTTTTTTTTTTGCCCTTGCTAAAGAAATCCTGAGGAGGGAAACAAAGCTGCAGGGAAAAAGAGATTGTAATGAGGATTGTTCTTATACATAGTGTCTGCTGCTCTCTCCCATTTCAGGTTGCTCCTTCTGAGAGGCTGAAGGTCATTGGGCTGAACCTGGTTGTCCTCCCAAATTAAACATTCCACCAAAGACTCCGCGTCATCATCAGTTCATGCCTCGCAACCTCTAGCCAATCGGCAAGTTTACATCACCGATGTGGACCGGGTAGCAGGGAAGTACCATTGTTATGTGCATAATTACAAAGGTGGTAGCCCTGTCTGATGACATTCAGCCATGGTATATAATTCACTCAAAGGTCATTGTATGATTATTTCTTTAATTGATTTTTGATTTTTTTTTTTTTTTTGAGGGGGGGGATTAAGCAGATCTGGAAATTCTGAAACCTCACATTTTTGTTCATCACGGGTCACATTCAGCCTGTATCCCATTTATTGTGCATTGAAAGGTCACATACAGATAAGGTCAAAGGTGAAGATGGTTGAACTTTGAGTACAATGGTGAGCTATTCCCAAGGTAGTGCTGCCACAATGTTCAGTGTCTCCACTCTCTGCTTGGGAAAACCATGGCTTATGCCACAAAGAAATTCAGATCATGGAGGGCCTCATTCTGCTGTCGTGGCACAGGTAGTACTGGTTAAACCATTTGTTGTTAGGTGTAGTGAATTCAATTAACACTAAACCTTTTAAGGAAAACCAGCTACAAACAAGCCCCAACATAAACTGTATGCCTTGGTTGCGAAGGTCAGAAGAAGGATGCAGGCCTTACCTGAACCACTCATCTACTGCAGCGTAGTCTCTCCTGACTGGGTGGTTGTGAGGGCCCAGCCTCCTCTTGCATCACCAACCGTGGACTGAGCTCACTGTTGGTTTCGGCTCATTTAGGTTAACGCACAAACAGAAAGGGGGAACTAAACAAAAATAGTTCAGGGATGAGGGCTATCATTCATTGTCAGTCAGTCTCATCATGTGTCCCTTGCTGTCAGCAGCACACCGACTTTCCTCCTATTCTTTGTCCCATCTCTTCTTTTTAATTTCCCCTCCATCTACCTTCCGACCAGCTCTTATTAAATCTTATTAAAGACCCATCTTCTTGACTTTTGACACACGATCAATGTGACAAATGACAACCTGTGACACTGACACTGTGTTCATGTCGTTCTTAGTTATTTCCTCCTCATCCTATGTTTTTCCATCTCCCTTTTCTTCACTGACTACTCTGTTCAGGTTTCTCTGTTTTATGTTTTTTAACTTTTCAGCTGACTAACAGTGGCCTGTCATATGTTCAGTCTTTAATGTCTATTGAGTTTTCCTTTTTAAAAACCTTTTTCCTCAGTTTCAGATGCCGCTGTATAACTGGATCTCCAGTTATCTCAGGTTTCTGAATTCAATTCTCTAACCACGCTCTGTGCATTTTTGACTCATATTTATCTTCAGTCAATTTATGCTGTGATTTAACCTAGTTTTCTATTCCCCTGCTAGCTCCACTGTTCTTCACAATTAGCGTCCAACACTAACTGGCTCTTACTTAGCAATTAGTTTCCTCTCCCACAATAAAACACTCCAGTAATAACTGCTGGTCTCTTCCCTCTCTCATCTGAAAAATACATAAACAAATCAAAGCAATTCAATTAGATGCCCACAAAACAGATTATAGTATTAAGCAAATGAGGATGCAGTAAGAAAATGAGCACGGACGAGTTAATGAGAAACAATCTGGATTTGCATAAAGATCTGCCAGGAGAGGGCGCTGATTACGAATAGTAACTGCGTCGGTAGGCTTAAATTAAGTGGCTCTTTCAAAAACAATAGTTAACAAGTGCTTTAGAAAGACAAATACACAATATAGTATATAAAACATACAGGAGAGATAAATTAGAGAAAGTAAAGTTATATCAGGAGAAAACAATTTTTAAAAAGTTGATTTGTGATTTGGTCTTTCTTAGATATTGAGGTTGGTTGCTCCAAAGTCGACGAGTTTCTTATTAAAATTGATAAGAATTAAACAAATTCCACACAGTGTTCAAAACTGTTCATATAATCGACAGCGCCTTTATGTGTGTTCATGTCATGATTGATGTTTGGTTCTTACTTACAGGCATAATGATTCACTATAAAGTGAGAGTGCAAAAGAAAAAGAAGAACAATAAAGAATAACATAAATACAGATGATTAACAAATGTTAAAAGGCATAAAGATCTGGACCAGCCAGAAACTGACAAAACTGAGAGACAGGGAATTAACATGAAAAAATTACAGATATGGGTTCCAACAGTGTTTAAATGCTGGTTAAGTGAGAAGAAAATGTAAACAGATTCACTGCCTAGGGGCAGAAAACCCAAATCAAGGGCCAGTGTCTTTTTATCTTCCAATACAAAACTCAAACACTGCAGCAGTTGATTAGCAATTGGTGCCTGGATAAATCAATACCTCCAAGGATATGACACAGTGAAAGTGCTTCCGTTCACACAAGAAATGTATTAAGGTTGTTTAATTAAAAAAAAAAAAAAAAAAAATATATATATATATATATATGTATATATATATAAAGAGGTGGGAGCTCTGGCTTAGTCATACCTTATAAAATACGTAAATATGTGCAGGGAACTTGTTTCATGCAACGGACCGAGCATCACGTCCTTTATCTGAGCACTAATTATTGTTGGCTTTTTAAAAAAAATTTAACCATGACGACAGTGAAAGTTAACCTATTCAAGTGATCTTAGATGCCCCACCTTAATCAGACCTGACCTTTGATATAGTTTCCACGTGTGCATATAGTGCCTGGTACAATATGTGAATTCATAAATATAGTTGAGAGTATTTTGGGGTTTTGCTAAATTGTCCAGCACCAGCATTTTGTTTAGTGAGTGGATTCTTTCAGTGACAACATTTTTTTAAAGTTCTGAAAACATACAGTCTAGTGCACATACTAGAAATGTGAACTGCTTTAATAATGGATGAAAATGAAATGTCCATCTTTGACTGAAGGCTACAATCTCCACAAAGGCTTCAACTTTGAAAATATTCCAGACATTGTCCAATATATTCTGAGGCCCCTTTTCAATGAAATGTAAGAGTTTTGTTTGTTGTTTTTTTGGCAGATTTATAGACGTCTGAAGGCATGAAGGAGAAAAATCAATCAGTCAGTGACTGATGAAATTGTTTTTACTTGGTGTAAATTTGGAGTCTCACTCCACTAGTTCTGTGCCTCTGTTTCCATGGATTGCTCTCTGTTTCCCAGCAATAACAGGCTGGTCTCTGGCTGCGAACACAGCCACAACTCCAAAGCAAACTAAGCACGTTTCCATCTTGCTTTTGTCTAATCATTGTGCATAAACGAGACAACCGCGGTGAAAAACCTCTGCATTCTGCGTGCTACTTTCAGCCCATTTGTTCTCAGTGCCACAGCCTCGTATGTTTTCTGCAAAGTTTACAACAGGGTCGTTGTTATGCTACCACTAGGAGTCACCACAGTCAAGTCCTGCACATAGGACATAAAAAAAATACTGTAAATTCATTGATTTACATCTTTGTTGTACATACATACTTTCCAATGCTACTGCGCACTCCCACAAAACATGATGTGTCTGGATGCAAAAAATAACCAATAAAAAAGATCAAAATGTGAACACCTAATTTATTTTCAGTGAATATGAGCTATTGCAAAAATAGCAATGGAAGAAAGTGTGCTGATGTGTGTTTTTTATTTTGTTTCACTGACTTTTCGGAACTAAATATGAAGTGTACATTTTCGCCGTAGTTGACCATGTGACCCTCCAACCTTCACGGCGCAACATGTCAACACGCTGGTGGATGTGAAACCGGAAAATCTGGAAAATGTGGGATTGAAAGCAACACCGTTAGACAGCAATTAAAGTTTTGTTGACTGTTGTTTAAGTTGGTCATCTGTCCTAACAGAAACTATATGCACGGGCGCGCACACACACACACACACACACACACACACACCCACAGAGACACGCACACAAATGTAGCCACATACATTGAAGACACTTGCAATGTAGGCAGAACTTGAGAGTAAACCCAGGGACAAAAAAATAATTTGATTTACAACATCCAGTGTAGAAGCTGTCGCTGCATTTTAATGGAAATGAAAGAATATGTGTCCTTTATCTGTTTGCCTTCACCTAACTCATTTGTCACACTTCATTTCATAATTTGCACCAACACTAATTAACTTTATATATTTTAATTCTCCCAATTAAATTTAATTGTTTTTACTTGATTGCACTGATTTGTTCCGTTTAATAAGTCCGATATTGTGGATGGAGAACTTTTAAGTCAGGTAAAGGTTGGGATTCTTTCTGAAGGCATCGCCCGCTGAAATCACTGCAAGGCGAGGTAGAGAAGCAAATGTCAACCCAGTCCAAGTGCTTGTTGTTTTTGATGGAGAAAAACACATTTACCTACCACAGAAAAATTACACAATAACAGCATATCAAATAGTGGCAGCTTTAAATTTCCTTTTAGTTATATATATATATAGATAGATTTATTTTATGTTATATTATTACGATGTCTATAAAATAGTGACCTTGAGGTTACTGGGACTGCCAGTTTTCCGCCCCATTTTGACACATCAGCTCTGACAAATTATGTGAATATAAAATTGAATTTGGAATAGCAATTGAGTTCACCAGCAACATTAACTGCCAGCACAGAAATAGCTTAACATTCACACAGTTCCATATGAGCACAATTTTAAAATTCGAACTTATTAAAACGCATAATGGAGCCATACCATTGCACAAGGTTCCTACGCTGTGATTAACACGTCCATGCAGTTTGGTCTGAGTCAACTCTGCAATTCCACGTTCAGTCTCGGGACAGTAGCTCTGTGTCGAGACGACGTCATTGAGCATGCTCAGGCAAGTCATGCACTGAAGCAGTATGACTCTTTCATGTATTTTTAATACAGTGGAGCTCTATGGCACCACTGTTGCCAAATCTACATCAGGCTTTGGCTGCACAGAGAGCTACTGTTTGCACTTTAAATTCATGGCTGGTTTTGGTCTTGTCATAGGATTGGTTGGCAAAAAGAAATATTGACATCGTCATGCTTTTTGACTTGAGCACCACCTGGACCAACTCTAACACTGAATTAGTGGGCAGAGGTTAATACGATAGGTTAAACTTTAAAGGCTGAAAGTTTGAATGGACGTCCTCTACCTCCAATAGAGTATTTTTACTTGTAATGTTGCTACTTTTGGGCACAGTAAGGATCTGAACGCTTGTGCAGTGTTTTTTTTATAAAAAGGTGAGGTGTACAGCAAAGGTCTGAAAATAATGATCACCCTCTCAATATAGGCCACATGAGCATTATAATAACCTTTGGAAAGTGTGTGTGTGTGTATGTAGAGGACAAAAGGGTCAAATTCTTTTTCTATAAATGCTACACTAAGAGGCAATTTCTCCCCTTTTCTCTTTTTTCCTGTTCTTGTTCTTCTCTTTTCTTTTTTCTTCTATTTTTTTAACCGCAAACATTTTAAATCAGTTGTTCCCAAAGGTGCATTAATGTATGATTTCCCCTAAAAATTCCCATGTAATTCTGTTATATTCATTTCATATCACTTATGGTATATATGCTGATAATTTAAAATCTAAAAAATCATTGATCTGCTTATCCCTTGTGTGGCCACAAATGTGTGTCCTGCAACATAATGAAACGCTGAAACAACCAAAACACAAGCACCCCTTATATACCCCCCAGTAACTAACTGGAGTGGACTATACCACTAATGTGGGTGTTCATGATGTATGTACATATAAACAGACAATATGGCCAAACAGTTAATTGCAGTTTGCTCAATTCTGTTCAAAAATCACCATGCAAGTACAGAACAAACCCTAAACGTAATCAACGATTTCAAAACAAAATATCAAAAAAAGACATAAAATAGTCCCCCCCCCCCAACATGGTGGAACCAGGAAGTATAAATACACACAAGGTCCTCTGCAGACTGTATTGCCTCAGGACCAGAAAACAGGTAAAAAAAACAACATGAGATGATACTTTAATATATCAAGTGTGCTCGCAGCTTTTTATGTGGCTTTGTTAGTATGCTTAGCAGATGATCAAACAGAACAGAAGACAGTTGTTTGTGGTCCTGGCTGTACTGCTCTTTTATCTCTTGTGCTATGTTAAAGGACTGACTCTGAACTCTAGACCAACAGATCCTCCTAAGCTGCACAGGTACGAATATTAATACACACAAAGCATGAAATACAACACTTTGACCAGGATATGTGCAAAAAAAAATATGAATCTTTCATGAATTTTCTCATTTTTTTTCTTTCTCTTTCTACAGTTGAACCAGTTTCAGAGATGTCCACGCAACACTGGAGGCCCCTGTTGACTAGACCAGTCTCCTCTGGCAGCACAATAACTGTTTGATGAAGAAAGAACACAAAATCTGGTAAGGAAGTTCAAGCTGATGCTCTTTTTAAATAATGCACATGAAATCAAATGACTTTGTGTGATGTGAAGAGGTCACTTTCAGTGAGAACTAACACCAACTCACTTTGCACCTTATAGTCTCAACCTCATTGTTTTGGTCCTCTGGCTGCATATACTGTGTATATATACTGCATATACTGGTTGAGTCTATTTAGTTCCAGTTAACAGCCCCAAATAAAACTGCAGCTGTTTTCAGCGAGCGAGCTGTGACAAACCGACTGTACACTACCTTGACCAGCAGCAAGTTTGTAGGGACCAAACTAGAGCTAAAAAGGAGAGTGAATATTGATGCCACATGTTTGCTGCATCTGTCAGAAGGCACTTTTTTTTTGGCAAACATGTTAGCAATCAGACTGTCGTAGGTTCCTATTTCAAGGCCGTGTTGCTCTGAAGTGCTTGTGTCTTGCTACTTCGTGACGGACAGGAGCTATACACTGTTTGGATTCACTGCAGTTGCGGTGGATTCTAATGGCAACCACTGTTGAGAAAACGTCAAAACATCCATAGAGACACAACTTTGGTTTATAGCTACTGCCGTTAACTATTTTGTCTGTCAATCATGACCACCGTAAGCAAACATATCTGCTTTTCATAGCCACGTTTATTCCAAAAAAGTGTGAGTGTTAGTCAAAACAGGATTTTTGTGGAGTGTTTCTTTTTAGAAAATCTGTTTAATGCATATTTTAAAACATATCTGGGTATATTTTGGTAAATTAAAAAAAAAAAAAAGGTAAAAACTGAACAGCATGGGTCTAAATATGTCTCGGCTGCTGCTCCTTCTCCCCGCGTCTCACTTCCCTCCCCTTGAAATATCTACAGAGAGTGATTACAGCTCACTTCTCTCCATCAAACTCTAATGGTGTGAACGTTCATTGTGCGTCTGACCGACAGCTTCAGTTTTTTTTTTTTTTAATTTAGTTTTGTTTTTTTTTTAAATCGAAACTGTTTTGGAGAGTTGGCTGCAATTTGTGGTGCTGCTGAATTGTACTGCATTACATGAACAGGTGTCTCTATTATTTTGTCCACCCCTTTATTTCCGTGAGGGTAGGCATAATAACAGAAACACCTCTATATAATGCAGTACTTTGTATAATTGCATCCGTATTATGTAATACAGTTTGATATCACAAATTGTGCTAACTGCAATTTAAGTTAAAATCATGACGAACAGAAATAGACAGAAAAGCCAACTGCGAAGCTCAACTGCAGTGAGGTCCACTTGCTAAATGTCATTTTTAGCTCTGTCGCTAAGTCGAATTTAAAAAATGTATGCGTTTTCATGGATGTGTGTGTGTGTGTGTGTGTGTGTGTGCGTGTGTGCGCATGTCCATCTTCCCTCCTCTCTCCTCCCTCCCAGATTTAAGCCCAGTGCTGAGCTACTAATGGAGGACAAGCCTGTTAGAGCAACACGCCACGCTTTACTATCAGCACACCAGGGACAAACACACACACACACACTGAAAAACACACATACACACACACACACACACACACACACACACAACACACACAGAGAGAGTGAGAGACAGACTCAAAAACCCATACACGTATTCATGCAAAAACGCACAGAAATGCACCGAAATACAGAAGACATACACTCAGATGAATCCTCACAAAAACAACAAGCATTCAATTCCCTAATAGGCAAACACACACCAAACAGTAAACACACCCTCACACACATCCCAGTAGAGCGCACCACCATAGCAACAGCCTGCAAACAGCTAATGTATTCAGTGATGCAGCAGTCTTCGCTAGTGTGAGCAGAGCCTCCAATTATACCTCCATTTGTTTGTCCGTTGTTTTGAAATCAACATGAAAACTGGCAGAACGGCAGCTCTACAGTTTACAGTTTGGAAACTCGGCACCACTTCTCAGACATCATACGACAAAGCCTTATTCTTTGGAACAAAATGCTTCAGGCCACAGAATAACATTAAGTCTCAAACGTGGTACCAGAAATGCTAAAAGCAGCCACGCAGTGTGTAATAATAGCGATTTTCACGTTTATTGCATGCACGTCACATTGTGCGAGATGGGTCTCAGAAAATCTTGGTCGCAATCAGTGTCAGACTGTACGATATCAGGTTGTGAGACAAACGCCTCTAAATGGTGAATGCGATGAAAATAGACAAACGTATGCAAGCAGAGAGATGTAAACTGCAGCAAAACAAAAAACAAGCTTTGGCTATATCACTGGTGCTTTTTTTTTTTTTTTTTTTTTTTTTTTAAACTTTATTCAAAAGTGGCACTTACAATATCAGTATATTTTTATAATTTCATGTCACATTCCAGTTTGTTGGTTTTGTACATGTTGGTTCTAAATCTGCTGTTGGGGGCCCAGTCTCCCAGCGAGCTTTGTTTTGAGAACTGTTGCACAGACAAGCAAATATTTCACCACTTTTCTCTCAGGATTGGCCAAAATTGCACAATTATAGGGGACTTAAGAGAGGTCAATTTTTTCCCAAAAAACTGCCCTTTGACACACTAGTGTCTCTAATATACTAAACCAGCTGAGCTACAGCTGCCCCATTGCTTGTGCTGCTTTTTTTCTTTTGGAACTGTCAATGTCCAGATTTTTGTACCATGTAATTTATGTGTATTAACTCCTAGCTACTAGCAAGTGCCTTAGGGGAAGCTAATCGGGATCTTACAATCATCAAATAATAAACAACTGGGCATCAGACTAAATGGTCTTAGCTTGAATCCAAAACTAATTTTTTTTTTTTTTCTTTTCATTTTTTTTTTTTTTTGTCACGAGTTCAGCAACTAACACAGCCATACAATCTTTGCAAATTTTTTATGGTAAATATTGTGTAATTCATCAATTTGGTCAAGGTCCCTTTCACATTTTACATAGTAAATGGCCAACTTTGGGTTGCAGTTTTGGTCGGTGGGATTGTTAATAAAACTATGTGACGCCCGTGTTTTTACTCTTGCGTATATAGTCTGGACGTAATGGTATTTAAAAAAAGAAACAGACACTTGTCTACATAATTTAATTTCATCTACATGCAGTATTTGGTAAAATCATTACTAGATCAAAATCGCTTGTGTGGATGATGTCTGCCTTCAACTCGTAACAGCTTTAAGGATGAAAATGCAGGCTGTTTTGAGGGGGAAAACAAAAGTGTGTAGTTCTTTCAGTTGTTTTTTTCTTTTTTTTTTTTCTGGAAAGCCAGGTTAAAATTCAATCCTGCCCATGGCACTAGTTTTGACCCCAGGGTTTCACCATGCTTACATCACTCAGATGTAGCAAACGGGATGGTGAAAGTGAGTAGACAGAAAAGAGAACAGAGCAGAAGGAGAGAAGGAACAGGGAATGCGAAAAAGGAAGGAGGGTTTCAGAGACACAGCAGTGTGTTAACCAGAGCCAAGCATGGCAAATTGGACTGAATTTTCCGCCTGCGCGATTTCAATACACAAACGCAGGCGTACATAACCGAGCTTAATAAGTGCCAGGCTAATGCATTGTATAATCTCCTCTAAATTAATATGTTAGACACAATTGCCTGGTAATTAATTCCTGTCACAGCATATCCAAATGAGAAGATTTATTCAAATCTGTCAATCATAAAACCCTAGAGCCTGAGGCAGATTATTGCCCAGTGTGATGTGGCAGTGTAAGGATGATGATGTGGTTATATGTGGCGGTATATGTGTGATATGTATAAACATCCATTACCAGGGCCTTTTAAAGAGCCGGTCATCGGACGAAGGTCACCGTGATGATGGGATGAAAGGGAAAGGCAGCAGCCTTTTGTTTTATGGCTTCATAAAGAACATAATGTCTCCACGGTCTCTTCAACCATCGGACATCCACCCACCGTTCATTTTCTGGGCTTTTCCTTTCCCCCACTTGCCTTTCTCCCTTATTGTTTCTCAGGGTTCCGTTTTGGTGAAACTGCGGGTACAATCCACACAAAAACTAGCGATGAATAGCCAGAAACTTTTATTTCTGGAACTGAAGCCTTAAATGACTCGTGGCCTCTATAACAGCAGTAAGGTTAAAACAGTGAATATAACTGTGGATGACTGGCGCTTACATTTTTAATGTTGAAATTTGTGAGACTTTATGAGATTCGTGAGGCATAATAAACCTGATATGAGCAGTTTTTTTAATATATTATGTGAAAATAGTAACACAAAAACACTTTTTTTAAAGATAACCATTCTCAAGCATTGACCATTGACTACATTTGCTGACGTTTGTATCAAGTGACAAAATTCGAGGCTTTTTGTTACAAGATTTTGTCCAAGATGGAATAGCTCTGGGAAAGGCTAGCAGCTGCGAGCACATGTTGAGTGAGAAGGCGAAGAACAACACATTTATTTGATTTTGCTAAATAAACCGCTTTCTAGAGAAAAGAGACAATATCCCACTTTAAACAGCAGATCGGGCCAAGAAATCATGACGACGGTTGCAGGACCAGGGCGTCACGAGAGATGATTAAAAGGGTCAGAAAGCCCACTAATAGACAGGTGGTGATGGGTCAAAAGTAGACATTGCCTAATTTTAAGGGATTACAAGCCAACAAGTTTGGAAACCACCGGACTAGAGTACTGTAGGGACTTGAAGTTGAAGCCTGATCCACCACAATTTGTTCAGATCCAAAGATCAAAACCAAGATTTAATGTTAAAACTGTCACTCTCACGCTCTCTCTTTTGTATTCTCATAGCTACACACAAACAATGGTACGCAGTTTAGTCATGCTATTGTGATCCATGAGGTTGTCCACCACAAAGAATTAAGTAACTAGTATTTGCCAAGACAAACACTGGTAACCCAAATGTAGCCCACACTAAGCCGTTAGTCAACCAGCTCACAAAGTGATTGTTCTGTAGAGACGTGATAGAATGGCTATAATTCATTTTAATTCATGTGCTATTGTAATTTTAATATCAGAAGTAATACTTAATGGTGGTGTGGAAACAATTGGGGGATTAATCACTAAGTTGATCAAGGGAAAATAAATGGTTCAGTACATTCAAACCTTCCAGCTTCTGAAATGTGAGGATTTGCTTTTTTACTCAGTTGTATATCATTGTAAACTGAATTAATTTGGATTTGTGGCTGTAAATCGAACCGAATAAAGAAAAAATATAGTTAGTCCCTATTTAATAGTAAGTAAACCAGATTGGGGAAACAGACAACTGGTCGCCAATAGCTAGAAAATGATAGTCACTGTTCCTGCTTTACAACTAAACACAAATACACACACTACACACACAGACAACACATATACACACAGATGTTGAAAAACACACAGAATTAGACACACGTTTCTGCACACACAGAGCCAAAAGGTATTTCACTTTTCAACTATTTGCTCATGCCTGGTGCTGGTATGAAAACACACTCTCATATATACACACACACACACACACACGCACACACAGGCCTGCAGGCATGTGATTTTTCTTTATTAAAAACCAGAAAGCGCAATTAGCTGTAGAATATGTTTAACCCTTTATCGCTCCCTCAGCTCGAGGATATATTGCTTCTTCCTCTCCATTATTAAAAATATCACAGATATGAGAGGAGGAGGGGAGCAGACAGGAAATATCACAGCTACATGTTTAGCAAGCGGAGGTTGGGAAATGTGTTCTGTTTAGTGGTAGGAAAGCAGCTGTTACTGTGTGTGTGTGTGTGTGTGTGTGTGTGTGTGTGTGTGTGTGTGTGTGTGCGCGCGTGCACGTGCGCAAACAAGAGACTGAATGCATCTTTGTCTACGTGCTGTGTGTGAGTATGTTGGCATGCTCCAGATGACAGTGCCCTTATATTTCACAATAATGACAATTATTGTTGGACCCTAGAGGCGGCGTGAACTATGACAGTGTATGTCCCTCACTGACTGAGTGAAATGTATATGACTGACAATCATGTGACAGTTTTTCAGGGACAGTTTCTCAACCAAATGAGGCATCCATGAAACTGCCACCATTAACTTATTGCAATTTCTACTTTGACTTAAAGTGCGTTTCCATCCACCTGTTTTTATGCGCATTTTTCCAAATTGTGTAAGAAAAAAACCTGAGTGGAAACTCTAGCAATTGCAAAGCAGATTTGTGGGCTTAGTTGGAAAAGTGGGTGTATTGATTTATAAAATTGATTTAATTTGACTTAAACGTCCCTCAAGCTCCGACTGAAGGGACGAAAACATCACATCTGTGCAGACCAATACGGAGATTGTAACGTTCTTTATATTGAGACATGAAAAAAGCATGAATGCCATATAGCCACCATTTTTTCATCTATTGAGGTTTAACTCTAGCTCTTTTGAAGATGTCATCTCGCTGAGCCCTCTTCTCCTGCAATGATTTAATGCCAAACAGCTGGAGAATTACCACCACCCACTCTGTATCTCCGCACAGCCAACTCCTAATATTCACATAGCAGTAGTGGATGGAAATGTGCATTCATTTGCATTTTCTTTTTCTGATTTTTCCAGAAATTTCGGATTAAAGTTGCACTACTTTTGGATGGAAACTTGACTTGAGAAGGTAGAAGACCAAAACCCCTCTAACATACTTGTGGGTTAAATAAATGGCTCAGGTAGAATAAGTTCCAGATTTAAAGATTTAAGATTTAAATTTTTCTAAAAATTTTAAAATTGTAATATTTTTCAAGTTTGTTTCGTAAAGTTTTTTCATATTTAATTACATTCCCTTGTTTTAATGTAGTCAGTTGTGTCCAATATTTGAAGTTGAAAAAAACAAAACGTTTGCTCTTCATCAACACCTTGTCAGAATTATACTATTATAAAACGCTTAATGTAGCCTATGTTTCTGTTGTTTTGCTTCTGTTTTGTGTCGCTGCTTCTCCTGTGCTGTATGCAAAGTTGTTTGCTCATGGTTCACAGTTTGTGGTTTCACCTCCGCTTCTCTCTAGCAGACAGAAATGTTGTGCTGCAGTCAGATGTCTGCTTCAGTGATCAAGCTGGTGGTACATGATATCCGTGTAGCCTCCCTCTGTCGGGGCTGGAGAGAAAGAGAGGGAGTTTGTGTGTTTTTTGATGTGTTGTCCGCCTTGATTCAGGATTACGTGCGTTCCCCTCTGCCGGGAGGAGGACTTTGTGTTTTTGGCATAGTTGTCTGGAGGCAGGAGAGAGCTCAGGCCTCAGGTCTGCCTCCGGGTCCCAGTTAGGTCGGTTGCTCCAGTTTTTGCCTTGTAAAGATGAACTTTTTCCGGCTTGCTGTGACTTGACCTATGATCAACATTTTTCTTGTTATTGAGTACATTTATATAAATACTATAACCTAAGCCTGCAGGAACAGTACTCAGCAGTTTAGAGGTTTTGGTGAAGTGGCCACAGTCTGAAATATTTGTGAGTTGCAAGAAGTTCTTTAAAAATTATTATAGTAATTTTTGTAATTCAAATTTGAGGCAGGGACACACATCATGACTGTTGGGTCGATGTTAAAATAAGATTTGAGCCTCACAATTTAGCCGACTGTGACTGCTGCAGTCTTGTCCAGTTAGGGTTGACAGTTGGCAGATAAAATTATATGGTATGTGGTGGTGCAGGACTGTAATCATTTATCAATCATCTAGTTTAGTCACTGCTGGTCATTCTAATTAAGATTAAGTGTTTTGTTTTTTTGTTTTTTTGTTTGTTTTTTTTTACAAATGGCAAGCAAATAATCAAATACTCATGGTAAGTCAAAAATATGACATGGTAATTTAAATTATATAATACTAAGTCAAATATTTGACTAATTTTTTTGACTTACTATCTCATAAAGACAAACTGAGTATCTTAAATGTCTATTTACCATCATTACACCATTCACTGCAGAGTACCACTCTACAACCTTCAGCTCTTTGCAGAGTTTAAATGGGACCTGTTATGCTTTTCCTTATTTACTCTCATATTAAATGTGTCCCAAAGTTTCAAATAACAAGGTAAATGTATGTATAAGTAATCACTGTGAGGCAAAAGCTCAGGCATTAGACTGCTCTGAACGCTATGTTTCCAACGTATTTTTCTACTTCCACGACGAGCTGATTTCTTTGTACGGTCACCCGCTCCAAGCACTGCTCATTCTCCCAAATAGTCTGCTTGAGTAGTAATATAAGCATTTAATGTACTCCAGCATACAAGTAACTGATGGTGCCGGTTTCATGTACAGTTTCATGTACAGTCTTTTGTATTTCCTGACAGCAGACGTTTTCCACTCAGTCGGCATTTCAGCACATTTCCCACACCTACACTTATTAACAGGAGCATATATTTAAAAAAAATGTGATTGAAGAACCAAATCCACTGTTATCTCTGTTATTGCGGATGTTCTGGCTGTCCGCTCTCATATTCCGGATTGGATTCGGGTTCGACTAAGTACGGATTGATTTGAGAAGTTGCCATGTCCAATCAATTAATTGTGATACGTTACTTTTACTATTTGCTTTCAGAACCTCCACACTGGTAAGAGGATGAGGCGGTGCTCTCAGGCACTGGGTGTGGCGCGACTTGGCAGGTGTCAGAAATTGGCCAATCAGAAGAAAGTGGGCTTTTAGGGAGTGGGGCCCTTAAAGAGCTCGGAGCTAATATTGCCTGTTTCAGTCAGAGGCTCAACCGAGGGGCTCCATAACAGGCATCATGAGATAAATTAGGATATTTTTTAAAAATTATGTATCATGCAAAAATATTCTAGTGGAGCCCAAAAATGAAAATATAGAGTTGGAAATGAGAATAATAGGCTCTTATTGCCCACATCTCTACATTAAAGTTTATATTGCCTTTTGTTTGCAAATTACACTGTAAATTAGTGAAGCTAACAATTAACCATGGATGTCTTTCTGTTTTGGTACAGAAATGTACATTGTTGTGGGATTTCAGAGGTTGCCTAGCAACTTGACACTACCTTTTGTCTGACGTCGTCCTCACTAAGGCCATTTGATACATGCTCCTTTCTGACTGTCAATGGATATCAATGGAAATGGTTTTCACGTGTGAGGTGTCTCAATTGTCTCAAGGTCTGTTCCTAGCCGTAGCAGTTTCCTTTTAAACTCACAATACTTAGAGTAGAGCATGTAGCTGCTTTGCATTATGATCCTGGACCTGCCACCATCCTTGAACGCAAAAACACAGGATGGCTCAGATCTCTTCAGTAAGCCTCGCATACGTATGTTGTACCTAAAGACCCCTTTGGTCAACTGTTGGTTTTTTCAAGAAATAAATAATTAAAATAGAGTGTGAACTTTGTAAAGGAAACATTTGCAAAGCCCGGGGCTCTGCATCAGCCAGTAGAACTGAAGGCCCTTGGATGAGTGTCGAAATGTCTTCAAGATTAAAAAAACTGATTCTTGCTGCAACTGCAGAGATACTGCTGCAGACACTGATCAGAAACCTGGATAAGGTGTTTACATGCCACAGTATCTCTGCTTGATTCTGAGTAACAAAGCCTGCATATTTCTCAAAACCAGCATAGGAGCTTTTCTGAGTTCTTGAAGCAAAAATATATGTGAATACAGAAATGGTATACTCTAGAACCTGAATCAGAAGCAGGATGATTTAAGAGTTTATGGAAGTAGAAGCAGGTTATTTCTGCCCGACCCATCATCCTACCTGTGGTTATTTTACATTTATGTGGTCTCATCTTTTTTGTGTTGGCTTTGTATATGTACAATTTTACTTCACTGTCACCAAGAGACTTACATTTTTTTTTTTTTCCATGTCTTCATGTTTAAATCGACTCAGTTTAATCTCGACTAGTAATAACTAGACATTTTCATCCTAATTTGTATTTTACCATCCTGAAATTCCAGCCCTGATGAGATTATGGAAATGCAGTGATAAAATCCTTTCCTCTCCTCTAACAATTTCTCCTCCTCCCCCTCTACCTCCAGTTCTTCTCTGTGCCAGAACAACACAACACGATAATAAGATTACAACACTGAGTGTGTGTGGAGCTGGGCAGCGTTGCCCAGATTTTAAGAGATTGTGCGGTAGAGAGACATGCAGCCCACAAACACACACACACACACACACACACACACACACACACACACACACAAACACGAAGCTTTTGTGTTTTCTCCTCTTATGGTATTCGGTGGTTTTAGCCAGAAACTAAAACATGAAATTACACGGGGGATCCATTTTCCCATGAAATTCTTTCTCTCTCTCTCTCCTTTCTTCTGTTTCTTTTTTCCTCTTAAACCTCTTTGTCTTTTTAATGATTTCTCTCATTTTCTCTTTCTCTCCATCTTTATTTGCAACAACAAAGGAGACAAAATTGTAGCTGCATTGATAGTTATAGAAGAAAAACAGCTAAAAGAGTCAGTTGAAGTAGTGTAAATGGTGGTGGTAGTAGTAGAGGTAGTTCTTGTAGTATAGGAGTAACAGTAGGAGTAAGTGGAGGAGTAGTAGAAATGGCAGTCCTAGGAGTTTTAGCAGGAGTGATTCTGTAGTAGCAGTCATCATTGTCATCTTAGCATTCAAAATTGTAGTTTAAGTGCAGTAGAATGTCAGTAAGTAGAAAGTAAGAGGAGTTATAGCAGCATTCGTATCTGTAGTAGTACTATAGTAGTGGTAGTACTGGTAGGACTACTGCTACTAGTAGTGATAATCGCAGTAGGGGGAGGAAGAGGAGGAGGAGTAATAGTTATAAGAGAGATAGTAGTTATAGCAGCAGTGGTAGAATAATAGTACCATTTATAACACTGACCGGTGGCAACCTGCCATTGGTAATTATTGCTAAAAGTGGTAGTAATAGATATACAGTACTTACTGATAGTAGCCATAGTAGGCGTATTGGTTGTGTTAGTATGGTAGATAAAAGAAGTCGTGGTTGTAATAGTAGGGGAGGGTGGTTGTAGTTGAAACTCATGTGGCATTAGAAAAATAAAACATGATGATGATTGCCGATTGCTCTGTAGTGTTGTTTAATATTCAATCTCAACAAGATGCTGCGTGTGAATCTGTTAAGGGTCTTACAGGCAGCCAGTACAGTAGTATTGATCCATGGTGCTCCACCACACACACACACACACACACACACACACACACACACACACACACACACACACACACAGTTTCTGCTCCTTGACTCCAGCTGCCTCCTCCTTCCTCCCGTCCTTCCTCTGTTCCTCCGGTGGCAGACTGAGCTGTAAAAATCAATGGGGAAAATGTCCTGAAACAGCCAATCCAGAAGCCATCTGGCTCTTGTAGCCCTCAGAGACCGGCAGCATGTCCCTGAGGGATGAGACACGAGGAGAAGAAGTTGAGAGTGGGAGAGAGAGAGCGAGAGAGAGAGAGAGAGAGAGAGAGGGAGACTGAGAAGAAGCCCAAGCCCACAACAACACAAAGAAAGTGTTAACTCAATAACACGTAAATCCTCAGTATGTGGTTCACATCATGTGGCTGTTACGTAAGAGACAGGTGGGAGCCTCAGTAGATAGACAGACTGGTATCAAACCCAAATCTGAAAAAAAAAAAAAATGTTTTTAAGCTTATTTGAAGATGATTTGACCCTGTCCTTAAATCATCTACATGTGTGATGTGCAGCGACCTTAATTTACCATATAACAACTTGCTGTCTGTCGGATATTTCTGTAGCCAGCCTTGCCCTTACAGCTTAGGTTCATACTTCTTTACAATCAAAGAAGTAAGGGTGGCATGGGCAAAGGGAAAAAAACAACTAACAAACAAAATAAATCATTCTCCAGACACACTGTTCCTCAACTTTTATCGAACTTGGACCGGAGGTGGAGCAGTTTCAGTACCTCTAAGATGAAATTTTGAAATTTAATGACGTGATCGCCGTAAGTAGTAAAGCTTTGTTCAATAGTAAAACAAAGTGCCAGAGTGCATTAC
This sequence comes from Xiphias gladius, assembly GCF_016859285.1. Lineage (NCBI taxonomy): Eukaryota > Metazoa > Chordata > Actinopteri > Istiophoriformes > Xiphiidae > Xiphias > Xiphias gladius. The sequence goes on along the minus strand of NC_053415.1, from coordinate 21,496,436 downwards.
TCTACGTGTTTTGTTAAGATAAGACCAGTGTTGTCTAGGACATCGCATTTGATTTTCAAATTTTGACCTTTAACTATTGCACCCTCGTTAAACCAATTAATGTGATTTGCAAGGTAACTTGATGTGCGCCGCAGTATGTGACAGTCACACTAATGGTGTCAGAGCAAGAGACGCACAGTGCCAGAGGTGGAGGTAGGTTTCTGAAAATTAGACGCGATCATTGAAAGTAGAAAGTTACTGATGACAAAACTATAAAACTTACAGAAAACAGAGAAAGAAAGTAAGATGGAAAGAAAGAAAGATTGAGACAGGAGAGAGATGGGAATATGACAAGGGGGTAGGAAGAGGGGAAGAAATGAACAGAACAGAAGAAGGGGAGGTTGAATGAAAGTGGGAAAGGAGGAAAAAATAAAGAAAGATGGGAATATAGCGAGAGGAAGAAAGAAATGAGAAGAGGGGAAGAGGTGTGTGTGTGTGAAAATGAGCAATAGAGAAGCTTTAGACCCAATCTGCCAATCCAGTTAATACACCTCAGCAACCCATCAAACGATTTGAGAGCCTGTTGGAGATGATTTCAGTCATCTGATCCTTTAAAAGGGTTTATGATCTCTATAACAAACCAGAGGAGCCATCCTATCTGTCTGCCCATCCTCTCGGCTCAGGTTCAGTCAGTCATGTTAGCGTTTCATAGGACCTCAGTCATCCTACAGTCATATCAGGTAGACCACGTAATCATCAATCGCTAAATCAAGGATCAAATAAAATAAATCCCCCGTCATATCCATCTATCAGTGACCAGTAAACAGTCGATACAGAAACATATAAACGAGTATGGATCTATAGTTCATATAAAAAGTGTCATATAACAAGCCTCCGATGCCATAAAGTTAGAGCAACACTGGACAGAGAGTGGTGGATTGTCATAAAACTGTGTGCTTACATTCCTGAACTAAAATTGGGTGTGTACAGTATCTGGGGAAAAAAGAAAAGAAAAAAAACCATTTGAGATGGCATCACCCAAATGTGTCTGTTACAGAGTTGGCAGGCAACAGCAGTCAGTCGGTTGTACCTGTCATGTATAAAGGAACACAAGCTGCAGTCACCCAGAAATTGCCCACTGCGCCGGCAGTCAATCTCACCACTGATGGATGAACCTCCGGGGCTACAGAGCTACTTAACTGTGTAAAAACTGAAAGTAAAGTCAGTCTTTAGAGAGTATACATATAAACCGTAGAACTGAAGGAGAAAACCTTAAACTCTTTTCAATGACGGCGCGCCACTGGCAAGTCTGTTTGCTGCGCCAAAAATGCAACAAATGTGGATTTTCTGTTCTACTAGACACCTGCAATCAACGAATAATCAACTTTTGAGTATCTAGTGTGTCCAAATACATTATAACAGCTCGGTAAATAAAAAAAAAAAAAAAAAAATGAAGCAGTAAATCCTTGATTAAAAACCATTTCGGCTATTTGCAAGTTTCCAATTTTTCAACTGGCAGTAGTGTTCACAACCCTGCACAGCCTCGCGTCTAGTATCATTTCCTGCCATACTTAGCGGTAAAGTTCATTACATTTTCAAACACAAAATGACAAAATAGTGCACTGTCATCATTACCACTGGTGGAAAGTTTAAAAAAAAAAAAAAAAAAGTACATTTACTTATGTGAACTGAAGTGGAATTTTGAATTATTTTTACTTGAAAGCGGGTAGAGTATTTATTAGAGTAACAACTCTTCTTCCAGCACTGCTCATTAGTACATAGTACTTTGTTTATAGTGCTATTTGGCAAGTGTGAGTTCAAGTCCAGAGGAGATATATTTATAGTGTGGCGACAAAAAAAAAAATGCTGATGAATGCGGATTCATTTGTACTCCAGAAATAATTAAAAAAAAAAAAAAAAGTGTGGGGAGTGGGTGGTGGTGGGGGGGGGGGTAAACTCTCCTAAACTAAACAGGTGGGCGGATCGAGCCGTGCTCTTCCCTCCACTGCATCCCTGCTCTCCGTGCAGACATCACCGCATGGAGACCGCATGGAGGAGTCTCCGTGGTGGGGCTGTCACGCGTCAGGGACACAACACGGCGTCTTATCTCCAGCATCGCTGCTGCAGCTCCCGCCGCCGCTCAGCTGCCGCTTTGCTGCAGATTCGCGCCACTGTTCGTGTCTTTTTTTTTTTTTTTTTTTGGTCGCTGCTCCCTCACGGTAGCAGAAGCACTCGCGGTTTCGCCCCTCTCCGCCCGTGCAGCCTGTAATGACTGAAAGAGGAATGCTGCTGGTTTTATATAGGCCTCTAAAAATAACTCACCCCTCATTGCCATCTATGGGCCGGACTGACAGCCCCCCGCAGCCAATAGCGCCTCGGCCTCCCTCGGAGCTCCGCCCACTCGCTCGGTCACAGAGCCTCCTTAATTGGACGCCAGTGACATCATCAACCCTATTTACCTTATTAGGTCACGCATAAAATTGATTGGCAGGTGGCTCCTCCCCCGCCGCCCTCCCCTCTCGCGCCGGTCGCCTGGATTGCAGCGGGGTCCAGTCTGCTGCTGGAGGAGCAAACCTGGCAACCTGGCAGTTTGCACTGAGACCGATTGGCAATCTGGCAATGCGGAAATAGATCTGGCACCCTCGAGCCCGGATTGAGGAGAGAGGCGTGACAGAGCGAGCAGAGAGGAGAGGGAATAGCGTTGTTAAAGATAAAATAACCAACTCTTTCTCTTTCCTGTTAGCTTTTTTTTTTTTTTCTTTTTTTAAATTAAAGTGCTCAGGTGCGCTCGTCTGCACCAGCTGGGGGGGGTTTTCCAGCGTTTGTTTTTCTAATTTGCCAAGTCTGAGAAGCAGAAAGAAGAAGTGCGTTTTTATCGTTTGGATTCCGGACTTCTTTACTGAGTTTTCCTCTTTGCATCAAGCATGGATGTGTTGGCGAATTACAGTATTTTCCAGGAACTCCAACTCGTTCATGACACTGGTTATTTCTCCGCGATGCCTTCCCTGGAGGAGAACTGGCAGCAGGTCGGTGGTGATGCGTTTTCTCTTTCTTGTTCCGGGAAACCGAAGGGGTTAGAAACTGGGATGAAATGTCAGACGTGCGCTGGTGGATGTTTTTCTGTGTGTGTTTTTGGTGTTTTGCATCACTGGAGCGCTCCGGAGTGGCGGCAGCAGCCCCGTGTAGTTGCGTCTTTTTTTCTTTTTTTTTCTTCTTATTATTCCTCTTTTTTTTTTTTTTTCGCTCACATGGAACACGGCGAGGTCCGCTGACAGGAGAAAACACACACACACACACACACACACACACACACACACACACACACACACACACACACACAGGGAGTGGGGTGGGGGGGGGGGTACAGACAGAGAGCATTAAAACATTATGCATAAAAACATTCTAACCATCCTTACATTTACGCACACGCCCCTTACTATAAACGAAAGGTCCCTTGAATGCACCTTAATCATACCAAAGGTAAACCCACTGATCATTCATGCAAAAGCAGGAGCATGACTCCCCCCCAGGATGATTTTCGGATTTTAACCATCCGCCATCCCCCCAAACGCTTTTAAATGCTGCTGGGGGGGGGGCACCCCCCTCCCTCAACTAAAACGCAGGTGGTCAAGCTGGCTTTTCCTTCCAGGTTGACGTTTTTGAGATGAGAGGATTTCCCCTTCACTAATAAGGCAACATGTAGGGTTTCACTTTGGTCCGTCCAGGACCAAATCTAGGTGTCTTGCCTCTCACTCATCCCACGCATGTTAACCACACGGGCAGTGTGAAGCGCCATTGGGTAAAACTCCGATACGCAGGTGGTCGTTCTGAAAATGTTGCTTTTCTTGTAGTTTTCTCCTTCTTAAAGATGACGTTCCGGAGATAACGGGCAGAGAGAGAGAGAGAGCAACATTTAAGGGCTCCACGTTGGTCCGATGGGGATGAAATTCAGATGCCCCCCCCCTTTTTAAGTTATTAAGTTCGTGCATATGTGACCTTAACGTTAAAATGAAGGGCTCAAGGGGTTGGTGGGGTTCAAACACGGTGCGCTTCCTCTAACTTTCCGTCAAGCTGCGAACGGCTTCTGTCCCGCTGTGTCGCATGAAATCGACTTCATGCCGTCATTCTGTGTAGCTGGCAGTCCGGACTCGGAGTGAGAGCTGATCGAGGGTGAAAGTGGGGTGATTTTTTTTGTTTTTTCTTTTGTTTGTTTCTCAGTCTGAGCTGATGATGTAGAATTTAGAGTATTTGAATCCCGGAGCCCGGTGCCGTTTTTTTTTTTTTTTTATCACGACTGATCTGATCGATTGACCAGTCTGCAAGCCTGATATGTTTGGATTATCTCTCTCTCTCTCACACACACACACACACACACAAACACACACACACACGTACACACACACATGCAGAGAGAGAGAGAGAGAGAGAGTGAGAGAGGGGCCACGGAAGATGGACACATGCCTAATAGCTGGTGACTTGTTCTTAAATAATATATCCGCATCTGCCACTGTTTGTTTGCAGATAATCCTGCTGAATTATGCATTATAACCCGCTATAGAACATACACTACCCTCTGCATGACAGCCCACAGACTGGCTGTTTTTATAACGTCCATCTCACATGCAAAACCCTTAATTTTCTTGGCATAAAAATAGATGAAAAGGCCAATTACAGTGATTTTCTGTGTACAGAGTTTTTATGGTCTGGTGGTGGTGGTGGTGGTCGGGGGGAGTGCAGGTTTCAAAATCTGAACGAGGATTTAAAACACTTCCTAGACTCACAAATACGATACGTAGCACCTGTTTGACACTTTTTTAGTGAAAGCAGAATTTAATAAGAAAGAATCAGGTTATGAAAATATTTTCCTCTTCCGTTTGCCCCCTTGAACTCGACAAATGGAACCTGTCAATTGGAAGCCATCTTCAGCCTCATGTGTGAGTGAATGAGCGAGTGTGTGTTATAGCCTGGTATCACCTTTTTATATGCTATCAAAAGTCTCCCAATGAGTCCCTGCATGGGAGAAAGTCTGCTCAGATGGCGCTGGGTCGGTCCATTGTGTGTGTGTGTGTATATGCAGAGGGTTTAGACCATGTGTACGTTTATGCTTGTGGTCTTGAATGAAGCCCGGACTGCATTTCTCCCGTCTTACTGACACAATTCAAACTGCCTCGTCCTATTTTTAGTCCAAACAGCACATACTTTCATCCCCTGTAACCTATTTTTTTTTTTTTTTTTTTTTTTTTTGGGGTCTGTAATCATATTGCTAATTGATTGAGAGGTTTCATAGAGTTTCAGGTTTTGATGTCATGTCTCATTTTCCACAGAATGGCTGGAAAAGCTGTTTAAATTGGTGCCTAGAGACCTGGAATGTAGAGCTGGGGAAAAAGTAATTCCACTCAGTTTATCCACGCTTTTATTCACAGAAATTTTTTTTTTTTTTTCATATTGCAGCCTATTACAAATACTGTTTAACTAAAATGAGAGTGCATTGTAAGTTATCATTTGAAATTTGACACCAGTGCCACTATGACACAAGACACAAGTGAATGAAAGCACCTGTTTTTGTGTGTGTGTGTGTGTGTGTGTGTGTGTGTTTATAATGACACATGGGCAGTCCAATAGAGCGTTTTTGTTTATCTGGGTCCCCATTAGTTGTTACCCTGGCAACAACTAGTGGCAATGGATAGTAATTGGAGGCAACTGAAGACTTTTCGAAGGGGTACTGACATTTTTTTTTTTTTTTATAAATATGCTTGTTTGCCATAAAAGTTGGCTTCCATTGACTTTTAAAGCTGCTATATTTACACACTGTGTCTTGTATATTTAAACTTCCTTTAATATTTTTTTATATTAATAATGAATCAAATGACTACATGTAATGTGAATCGAGTCACTCACGCTCAAAAACCCACAAAAAATTAGCACCAACTGTAAAAGCTCCAATTAGCTTTTTAGCCTCTTTTAACTTGTAGTTTTGGTCTCACGGGACATTTTCTGTACGGTTCAGTCTCAGTTTTTCGAGCAGCAACAGGCAGCAACATGTTTTCATCAGGCGAGCTCTGCAAAACCCAGTGTACACTAGCCGCCCAACACCAAACAGGAGACGGACAAAGTTAGCGACACGCGAAAGTGGAACATCCAGCAGCTAGAGAGGGAGAAATTTTGGGCAGGAGTTTGTGGAGACTTAAGCAGAGCAATTAGGAGATTCGGTTTTTGTATTTATATCCATCATGTGGAGAGAAAAACAGCTACTAACGAATGATAACGTTGCTTCAGGCCTGCTGTGTGCTAATAGCCTATAGCTTAGCCAGGACCATTTTGGAAAGGTGTGATTTGTCAAGGCGCGTGTCTGTCTGCTTGCTGTTTAAGAGGTTGGCGTTTTGGTGGGTATTGCTTGATATCTAACATGATGCAACAGGTAATTAAGACAAATTTCAAGCTGATGAAAGACTTTTTTTTTTTTTTTTGCCTCCTTATTTCGGAAACTAGTCTCCCCCCGCTCCCACCATTTGTGCTAAACTAGACTAACGAAATCCCGGTGAATTTTCTCATTTGACTCTTGGTAAGACATCAAACCAGCATCCAAAATGTCAGAATATTCTTTAAATGTTGCTGTTTTGTGGACATATCCAATCATGTTTGTGAATGTGTTTTTGGGGAAAAAAAAAATAAAAAAAAACATCTCCATTTTATTCATACAAACCTCTTTGCGAATTTCCACATTCACCAAAGAGAAGATTTTTGATATAAGCTCAGTTTTTCAGGGTGGAAAACACTGGCTTATTGTGGATGGAAGACCAAAACTGAGAGGAAATTTATCTGCACCAGTGGGGACGCAGTCTCAGTAGGAGGAGAGACAAACACACGCACTGAGACCAGGCACACCCACATTTTTTCCACTCTTGTGCCTCCTGTCTCCCTCTATCCCCTCATTCACTCCATCTCACACACACACACACACACACACACACACACACACACACACACGCACACGCATGCGCGCGCACACACAAGGGTTGGCTGGCATGCACTAATGGAAAGCTATGGTCTGGCAGGACTCATCCCGCCACTTTCGACAGTAATTGGCCGTTTGCTGTCAGACGGACAGAGAAAGAGACACACACACACACACAGGCACACACACAGGCACACTCTCAGACAAACATGCACATACACACAAACAACCAGATTTGGTGTGTGTCAGTTATCTTTCCTGTTGGTCCCTGCATCATTCTCCTGGTCTTTGTTTTCTCATACAGGCTTCTTTTATCAGCTGCTTTGCATCATGGCTAAACATGTGGACCCAACCCCCCCCCAAAACACACACACACACACACACACACCACCCACCCCTCTCTCTCTCTCTCACCTGTCTATTAGTCCTTTTGCCTTTGACGGTATGAGCCCATGTTGTGCATATAATTGGTGCATCTTTTCAGGTTTGGAATGATGTGATAGGCTTTAGGGATTTGTGTGTGTGTGTGTGTGTGTGTGTGTGTGTGTGTGTGTGTGTGTGTGTGTGTGTGTGTGTGTGTGTGTGTGTGTGTGTGTGTGTGTGTGTGTGTGTGTGTGTGTGTGTGTCCATGTGTCCGTGTCCGTGTCCAAGGATAAAACGGCAAACCCAGTCTTCCCAATTAGATGTAATCCATTTATTTGAAAGCACAGCCATGCCAAAGTCTGATAAGTGAGGGGAAAACATAGATTGTGAAAACAGAAGGATGATTGAAGTGAAAACTGAAACGAACGTTAAACCGGCAGACTCTCTCAGTCTCGTCTCTTGATTTACATGCTCTGTACGTCTGCAGCTCCTTTCAAGCTGATTGATTTATTTGCCGTGGTGTTGTTACAGCACTATGCTGGACCAACTAGCTCTGTGTTAGTGATATACAGTGTCTCCATTAGGCCTGACAAGCCTCCAACCATACAGCCCTGCATTTTTCTCAGGAGTGCATTCTGTCAGTGTTATATCTACTGCGGTCTATGAGTGCAGTGTTGCAGAATTTCTGTCCAATCCTCAGTGTTTCCACAAAAGAAAAGCTCAGAAATGTTCACAACCTGTGCCGTTTCTCACAGAAGCTCATCCAATTAACCGCTGTTGGATGCCCTGGTCAAACGCCACCAAAACGGTACTTTCTCTCCTGACGGAGCAGAGCTTTACTCTCAGGTTTTGTATCCACCCAGCAAGCCCCATCGTTTCAAATCTCCATTAACCATTTCACACTTTCTGCTGTCTGTCTAAACTGAAACCACATCAGTAACACAACAACTCAATCTAGGCCTTTGACCCATGGAGCTTGTTGGTTATGCTACACATCCTGGGAGGAGGTTCTGCCCTATGGGTTAAATTCAGGTAAAAGCATTTTCTCAAGCATTGTTTTATGCACCAAAAGTTTTGAAGGTTTTCGTTTACTCTCACTTGAACTACTTGTGTATTATTATTATTATTATTATTATTATTATTATTATTATTATTATTATTATTATTATTATTATTATTATTATCAATGAATTATCTAATCACACACACAATTTTCCACTTACTGACTTACAATCACAGGTTACATATCAACACAGTTTATTGCAAAGTGAATGAAAACGGAAACAAATTTCATTTTGGGTTCACATCGGGGGCACTGGTTCTGTATCAGTGACCTACTTGTAGAAGATGCTGATCATAGCGGTCACTCTGCAGGCACTCTCTTTTTGGTAACCTGTTAACCCACTGCATGGACCATTGAATAAACTGGTTTGCTATCTCTCTCTCTCTCTCTCTCTCTCTCTCTCTGTCTCTCTCGCTCTCGGCCATGGCATGACGCTGGCCCAGGGAAGTTTGACAAGATAATGAATTGCAATGCATGCTGTGATTTTTCACATTTCACAGCCCAGTAACTCTGTATGTGGACTGGAGGGGATGGGGGCGGCGGGGAGGGGACGAGCGGAGGAAAGGATGGGAGCGAAAGAAAACACCGGCGCAGACACTAAATGAGCTAAGATGAATAAATGCACCTGAAAGTTAGTCAGGAAAAGGAAGACCTTTTCAACATCCTTTTTCACTCCGTCTTCCTTTTGTCTCTCTCGCCATCCATCCTGTATCACCGTAGATATGCCCACACACACAGAGTTATGTAATTGTCTGTGGAGCACAGCTGCTTCCTCATAGTCACAGCAGATGAAAAAAAGAGGAAGATGAGGGAAGGAACACAAAGGCATGAAGAGAAAAGGAGGAAAGAGACAACAGGACGTTGAGAGAGTGACAGAAAGACAGAGAGAGATGACGAAGAGGAGGAATGTAGCGGCTGATTATGTAATAAGTTATCCAAGTATCAGAAAATACGCCATTTTAAAAGGCAACTTAAAACTGAATTTATCATATCGCCTAAAAACATCAACTGGAACCCTTTCTACTCCAATTACTTCAATAATTGTATGGAAGTATTACAACATATTTTTAGTGCTGGGTGATTAAACCAGTTAATCGGCCAGTTTATTGGAAGCATCTTGTAAAAATTGCAACATGTTTGTTCTAGCTTTTTAAATCCAAAACTACTCATTGTATCCTTTTAAACTTAATTTTTTTTTTGGCATTGTTGACTCTTTGACTGTGATGTCGGTCCAGTACTTTGGCCTAGAAAAAACATATCTTTGAAAGTGTTGTATGGATTACTGTGAAATGTGGTACAGAACTCCACGTTCCCTAAACTTTCATTCCTAATGAGTGGTAATCCTCTGACTTTTCATCTTGCATCTCCAGAAGGTCAAACTTTCCACATGGGCACATATTAATGACTCATTGCTGCATTGTCTACAGACCAGGAAAACCTCTCATTATTCTGACTGAGGAGCACTCGTGGATTGTTTTCAGATTGTTACTCCCATTGCAAACCTTATAGTCATACCCTTTTTTAATGGAAATGAAGCCTAAAGCAGACTTTAGAAACCTTATGCCTGAAAACGGATGTATTTCTCCTTAGCTGAATCAATTGCATTAGTGTTAATATGATTTTATTTAGATGTAACAATGATGGCAAGCAATGCTGGTTTTGCAGCCATTTTTCCACTAGTTTGGTGACAGTCTTGTAGTTCTTTTTGGGGGGGATATTAGAGCTGTCAGAAATTCCTCATATCACCTCCTTGGAACTGTCATTCATCTTGGAAGCTGACTGGGTTTTTAACCATCAGCTGTTCGTAATTTCTTTCTGAACCGAGGATGCTAAGCTCAGGCCGATAAGCAGAACTCTAGCCTGTCTCTGAATGTCGGCCCTGTTGTTGACTCACGGCCTGTCCAGGGTGACCCACGTCTTGACCACTGCATGCAGGGAGTGACTATAGCCCGCTGGGACCCTGAACAGGATGAGTGTTGTAGAAAATGGATCGATGGAAGTATAAATTGTGATTTCTAAGCACATAATTCTGAGTCACTTGCATTTGCCATTCATATATGTAGATATACTGTCTAGTGACAACCACAAATTGGAGAGAGACAGAAAAACGTTTGAAGCTTTAAAAGAAGTCAGATCTGTAAAATCTAACCAGTTTCCACACTTCTTACAGTGTGGAACCTGGTGCCAATATTTTCCTCAATATGAGCCACTCTAATCACTGCATTCATTCATTTTCTTTTTTATCCTGCTCCCAAACAAACAGTTATTATCTTTTACTCATAATTTGAAATCACTCGAGTCAAACACACACACACACACACACACACACACACACGCCTGAGAACCCATAATTCAGTTAGTGAATAAGGCATTCAGTGTACGGTGGCAGAGATTAGATAAGAAAGTGAGCAGTCAGACTGCCACGGCAGGAAAGCAAAACAAATGAACTGCACTCGTGATGGAGCGCTTATACTGTGAAAGTCATAGCCCTGATCTTTCAAGATGAGTAGTTTTCTATGGAGGGCAACTCTCCAGCACTATTCGCCATGGAGCCTGATTACTGCAGTTTACAAGGAGATTACGCATTCATCTCTTCATGCTTCAAGTACACTGTGAATATCAACTATTGTCTAAGAATCATCATGTTGTTCGTCATGTGCTGCATATAAATCTTGTTTGTTTTTTTTGTTTTTTTGTAAAAGACATACTGACATTTGAAGAAATGTGTTTGATTTTTTTTTTTTAATCCACATTCAGATGAGAAGACTGATAAAAGTTTCATCTCTTTGCATCCGGTGCAGAGATGAATTTAGGACGTTAAATTGGGTCCAGCTTAGCAAAGGCTGGAAGCAGGGGTAAACTGCTGGCGTATAGCGCCGACAAAAGCTTCCCACAACACCAAAGCTGTCTAATATTCGTGATGTATCGTGATGTAGATAGCAGGGTAGTGCATCCAATTATTAGTCACTTGGATTTGGAGTTAAAATCGGATACTTTTTTGCTAATTGTATTGCCATGTACTTAGTAAGATATTAGTGTTTTCTAGCAGTATAAGAGTACTGAATATATGCGGTGGTTAAAGCTCTGAGATGGAAATCACGAGAGCCCTCTGCACATGGCATTAAGATAAGCTAAAGCAAGATTAGGGCTCAGTCAAACCAGCATTTTGGACCAGACTCTGTTCATTTCAGTAGCAGCGCTGCGATCAGTAGATTGGCTTGTAGAGGTAAAGTAAATACCTGGCAAGCTTTCGTATAGAGTTCAACTTTGGTGAATTTAAGAGCTGCAACTAGTAGTCGGACTAATCCATTTTCAACAGATTAGTAATCAATTAGTCAATCTGTAAGTATTTAGGTAGACAATGGCTTGGGAATGTTTGGCTGAAAAAAGACTGAAATAGTGAAAAGTGGAACAGTTTATACTCTTTGTGATTTTATATTGCCAAGAAAAATATTTGAATAGAGGAGAACCTATCTGAGTGGGCTACTTACACAGATTCTGTATCTGGGGAGCAGTGGACTGACTGAATGATTAACAGCACCAAACCATAATCAAACTTTTAAAGATTACAGGAAAGTTAAGTATTTTTGAATGAATGAAATTAGTGGATGTACTCATGGAGCCTGTAGATTATATCCACATTACAGATCAATGAATTTTATTTAACTCCTCTATTTTCTGTTATGAGGCTGGATTGGCTGTTCAAACACACTCGCATTCGGGAAGTTATCTCAAAATAGAGCAGCTGAGGGTGTTTGATTTTATTCTTTTATATTAGGAGAACTCCTCTCGGTGATCACGGGCTGAGCTGTGTTGACGCACGCACACACACACACGCACGCACACACACACACGCACACACACACACACACACACACACACACACACACACACACACAGGTGTGTTGTGTTGTGTGTGTGTGTGTGTGTGTTTGTGTCTCTACATCCTGCTGAGCCAGTGTTTGCAGAGCGACTGGCTCAGGGATAAAGCCCTGTGACCTGGCATCCATCCAACCCTCCTATTCTCTACTCACCCCGCTCTCTGTCTTTCTTTTCTTCTCTCTGTCCTCCTCCCTCCCTCTTTGCCCTCTTTCTCTCACTAACATGCTTTTGTTTGTGCACATTTTGAATTTGCACATTTAAAAAAAAAATGAATGTAAATGATAGAAATTAAAAAAAAAAAGCCTAAATATAGCAAAGAGTTTTTCCTCTGGACTGATGTGTCAGCGAAGAAAGGATGCAATAAAAGCTGATGGAAACATATTTTCCAAGTAAACAATGACATTTTAGGGCCTGCTTCCTCCTCTTTTCTTTCTTCTTCTTCTCGTTTATTACTGCCAGAGTGGAAAATGGTCAGAAATCCCGAAAAGAAAGAGAAAGAAATAAGAAAGAAAAAGGGAGGCTGACAAAACCATGGTGTGTTTGGCCAGAGGAGGCAAAAATAATTCATGAAAATAACCTAAGTACCAGCAGAACTGAAATGCCTTGATACACCAGAAGAATTACTACAGCTCTTTTTATTATATTGTCTTGTTATGATCTCCTGAGAATATTCCCACAGCTATAGTTAATGAAAACCCACTTATTCATAGTTTACTTTGCAAACTTTCTTTTGCAAATCTGTTTAATATCTGCACATCTGGTCAGAAATGCACCCTCTTCCTGCCTCTTTCGTTTGTAGCTCCAGCAGTGAACCAGCAGCCACCGGGGCTCTCGCATGTAATGTTTGTGTGTGTTTTGGTAATGACATCACTCATAGTGTGCGGAGGATGTTGACAGTGGCAGAGGAAGTGTGTGCCTGTGTGTGTGTGTGTGTGTGTTTGTGTGCGCGCTAGCTTGCCAAGGCCTACAGTTGGCAGTACACCATTCAGGATACAGACATGCACACACTTGCAGCTGCTTTCACAAAGATCCAGTACACTAGTGTGTAAAGTTAGACCTTGCTTAGTTTTGCTCTTAGGCTAGTCTTAAGTAAGTCAGACAGCCACACAAAAATAAATCCGGGCCACTTTTAATCATAAAGTCACCACCCTGTACTCAGGCTATCTCAGCAACAAACAATGTTAACAAACAAACGATAATTTTCGCGAGAGCAGACATATTTATTCACATGGGTACTCATAAACTCTAAGGTAGCAAAGAGATCCACTTATGAAGTTGCGTGTATGACAGCGGTGGGTAATTCTGATGGACTCTCATTATGACCATGGTAAACACAAACTCACATACAATGCACCATCGTTGAGCCATGTGTTTTAGTTTGAATACAGTCTTTTATAGTTTTAATTTAGTCAAAAACCAGTCATCTCTGTGCCAATGATGACCAAAGATCTGATATATTACCTTTTTTTTCCCAATATCTATCTATATGGCATATATACAATAGGGCAAATGTATGTACCATTACATATAAAATAATGTTCAGTACAATAACTGTGGTCTGCTCTCATGGTTTACATCAGACAAAACTTTTCACATGTGAAGAACAAAAACTTGAGCTAATTTTTTAAAACTACAACAGAATCCTTAATTTAGACAAGAAGATTTTGTAAATTGATAACAAATTATTATCATGTCAACAAAATCAGTGAATCTCTTAAACGTTGATATAAGATAATGTTGAATTATTGCCAAGCCCCTGCTCTGAGCCACAGTCAAAGTGTGTCTGTATGAAACCAGATCCTGCTGAAGAGTTTCGGTAGGGATGTCACATTGTTTCAGGGCATTAGAGCATAATATACTGTGTGTGTGTGTGTGTGTGTGTGTGTGTGTGTGTGTGTGTGTGTGTGTGTGTGTGTGTGTGTGTGTGTGTGTGTGTGTGTGTGTTAGCGTGTGTTAGTGTGTTAGTGTGTTAGTGTGTGTTTAGGTGTGCCTGATGTCTGTACATCAGACAGAACAAGAGAGAGCGAGTTGCAGTGATGAGTGTGCCAGTGTTCCAATACGCCTTTATGCATGCATGATTGGTGTGTGTGTGTATGTGTGTGCAGACTGGGACACAGTAAATGGGTCAGAAGCAGTGGAGGAGGATGACCTTGGGAATTTGTCCTGTTTTTCTTCACGAGTCTGCCGACACATTTCTTTGTCTCAGAGAGAGAGACTGTGACAGAGGACTCGGAGTCAACACATCTAGCCAAAAGCTAGATTTGTTGACAGGAAATGAGAGTCTTGCCCACACTTTTGCCACAAATTTGGAAGCACAATGATGTCTAAAATACCAGTGTATGCTGGAGCATTAAGGTTTACCTTAATTGGAACTGAGGAAATCGTGAAAAACAAACCCGGACCAAAAGTACTCTGAAGTACGCGTCCGAGGGGTGTCCACATTCAACCTCATGTTTCCACATCTCCTTTCACCAGCCGTCTTTGATGTCACTGCAATAGTATGCGTTTGAAACGCTTAACACAGGCTTGTCCCCCCCCCCCCCATCGGCCCTGCCCTCAAATCCCGGCTCCGCTCATGCTCAGTTTGAAAGCAAACTTTGTGTACAGGAGTTCAAACTCTTCTGTATTTTATAGCTGGCGCTCTGGGATCTCGACTTCATTTGCCTCTGCTGATGTCATTTCTGCTTTCATGTTTCCTCCAGCTCCCATTGGCCCGATCCACCTGATCCGATCCCTGGATATCAAACAAACATGAGAACAGCTGCAGGGTCAGCAAAGTTAAATGTCTGAGTCACTAATTGAATCCACATTATGTCATTACCTCTGTCTTTCCTACCGCAGCTTTAAGTGATCTGGCTCAGTGTTTTGGATCGGACTAAAGTTTGGAACTAAAATATACCTGACTTGATCGTTCATTTTAACGTAAAAAAAAGTTCCTATCACTTCCAAGTACCTCTTCCTTAAGCCTTCTAACCTGACTTTTCTATTCCCCAATGTCCAAACACCGCCAATATTTGTTTCAGATAAAACTAACTCTAAACATGTTCATCATTGATGTTTGAGTTGTGGCTTGCCAGGTCGCCATTTCACAAAATTTGTCGTAACTGCATTGTGTGCAATTATTTCTAAATCAGGCCAGCTGTGATGCTGTATGTGGACAAATGGTTGTGGTGTCTGGCCCAGCAGAGCCGTGCCTGCTACGCCAGGATATGTGGGTCGTCAGCTATTTTAATCCACAATGTTGCCAGGAATACCTGAGGGGATAGACAAGTGCTGCAGTGCGTGCGTGGAGATAAATGTGCTCCCGGTCCCTACGTACATGTGCATAGACATGAACGGGGGCAGAGCAGTTGTTTACATGCCGTTGTTTCCATGTCACTTTCCAAAGGCATAGAGGAACTAGTGGGCAAACAAAACCCTTTTGCATTAGAGCATTATTTTTGCATTATAAATGGAGGGTTCAAGAAAACCAGACTGAAACTCCACCGGGTTTCTAGCAGCTTAAAATTCAATTCTGTCACCTCTGTCTCACCGACAGTACAGGTGTTTTTATTGCTCTTCGACTGCACGGATAAAAAAGCACTGGAGTGTGTGAGAGGAAAGTAGCATAAAGCATGAAAGTGTATAATTTATTCACTGTGTTTCTGCTGCTGTGTAGGTCTTTTTAACTGTATTGGTATAAGAAAAACCGCATTCTTGTTGTGTAGACGTCCTCAGCGCAGCCCTGAGAAGGAGCCCCCAAGACTAATGTTTTTCCCTTGTGACCTGTTGATTGTGGTTTCCAGAGGTTACCATAAAGTGTGACATTGACCTTGACTCTTTAGTCCGGCAGTTTTCCATTGGATGACTATCTTGTACAAACAACAGAGGGCCAGTCTTGTGATTTCTTTTTTTTTTTTTTTCTGCTGGAATACTATAAATAGTGAAATCTGTTTTTCTTCTGGAAGGCGTATCCTTCTGACCTCTGACTCCTGTAAGGTGTTGTCTCCGTATTGTACAATATATATTTTAATCAGTTTTTTTGTGTGTTATTTCATGTGTGCCGGGTGCTCGCCGGCAATTTCCACCACAACTGGTGGTCAGATAAAAAGGTGAAGAGGCCACCTTGGATACTGTAAAATAAAAATAATTTCTTAAAAAACGATTCGTCAATGAATGGAGGAAATAATCGGCAGATGAATTGATAATTAAAATAAAAATATTAGTAGTAGTTGCAGCCCTGCTTTAAATCAGTTTTTTTTGTAACGTGGATAGTTTTTACAATCCGCGTTACCACATGAGACTAGTGTGTCCGCTATAGACATTTTGGCTGGGAGCCCGAAGCAAAGACGAAGAGATGCATTTTCAGATTTATGCACACTAGTATGGACACGGCCTCCGTTTCCAGCTGGATGAAAAGCAAACTTCACTTTGATACCAATTGGAGTCACAATTTGTGCATGTGTGTGTGTGTGCGTGCGTGCGTGCCTCTCAGTGGAAGAGGGGAGACATCTGAATTATTTAAGGGTGAACTGCAGGACACAGCAAATTACAGAAATAGAGGGTGTTTCTCTTTTACCCCCAAGACAACTTTTCTAATGCAGAGAAGGCTTCATCAGGCTGCTCTGGAAAAACACACACACACACACACACACACACACAGAGGGAGGCATGTATGAGTCATGGGTCCACCCGCTTTGCTTTCCAGCAAGTCTAATGAGATCAGTGGCTTCCTCAAAATACAAAGACATCTGGAGGTAAAAGAGAGAGAGCGAGAGACCCTAGTGTAAAAAAAAAAAAGAAAAAAAAAAAAAGAAAGGTGTGATGACAGTAGAAGCTTCCCTGGAGTCATGCATGCACACACACGCACACACACACGCAATCTTGTACATCTATCCTTTTGAGGGCTCTCCACTGACTAGAGTGAATCCTTATCACGTAAACTCTTAGCTGAACCTAAACCTACTGTAATTCTAACTTTTTTAACTACGATTGTCATTAGTTAGTTTTCAATTTATCAGATGAACCCCCCCCCAGACATATTTACTGTAACAAAATACAGATGGGTAACAAATGAAAGGAAAAACCTGCGTAGACTTGCGGTGAAACGTAACAAATGCAGTTGCCTCCAGACAGGGCACAAGGTTTTACTTAATGGTTTTAATGAGTGTGAAAAAGATGGAAATCAAATGTTATGGCCTTGGCCACATTTCGAAGCAATTGAACACCTATGGGAGATTTTTGGAGACAGAATAGTTAGACGGCGCTCTCCACCACCATCATCAAAACGATGGAATTGTTGGCGTGTATCCCTCCAGTGGTGCCTAGCTGCCTGGAGACTAAGGAACAGGGAGGCTTTTTCTATGGGCTCACCTTCCTCAGACATTTTAATGTTGGTTTTCCTTTTATTTGACACCTATTTGTAATGAAGAATGTGACTTAAGCCGCATTAGTGGTTATTAAAAGAACTAATGAGGGACATATTTTCTTTAAGATTTTTCGCACATTGAACCCTTTAGATTGGGCTTGCTTGTGTGAACACTCTCGCCCTCACCTACAGCAGCATAAAGCATGCTTTATTATGCTTTCTCTGCCTCCCTCTTTGACCTTTTATTTAACCAGATAAGCGTCGCCAAAGAGCAACCCTGCGAGGGGGAGACCTGGCCAAGGAGGTCAGAGACAGAACAGTACACAACCAGTCCAACAGGAAAAACTGGCTACTCCTGAAACAATAATAATGAAAAAGCTCAAAAAAGAGCTAAAGATAGTCAGTATAGTCATTTATCATATAACACCTTCAAATTAAGATTCTTCAGCTTCCTTAATTCAGTTACCTCCCTGCAGACAAGTGGTCCGAGCACAGAACGAAAACTTTCTTTCCGTCTCAGTCAGTGTTTTAGGTACAGACAGTAAATATGTCTCGGCAAGGTAGGTAGTGTTTGCAAAACAGGCCATCAGCTGACTCCGGTTAGGTTGTGTGTTCTAGGACAAGACTCCAATAAAAATGGTTGTGTCCAGGTTGTTTGACCGTCTCGGAGTCACAGCAGGTGATGCATTCTAAATTATTCAGTGTGATGAAGATGTTTGGATGTGGGAGCCTGGTGATGTATTCAGTCTGGGATTTTTAGTGTTTCCTCTCATGAGGGTTGTATTTTAGAGGAACAGTTCTCTGATGCTCTGATAAAGCTCGTGTGGATCCTAAACAACAGATGAAATTCGCACACACACACACACACACACACACACACACACACACACACACACACACTTAATTTCTGAAATAGTCTTACATTGTATTGATGATTACATGTTACTGTGCAGAACATAATAAGTCAATTAATCATCCTGATATGATTTGGCTCTCTTTGATAAATTCTCATTACAGATAATGAAGTGAATGAATTTAAATGAGTGGAACATAAAGGAAGGGATCAGCTGCTGTTGTGTCTTAATGGATTGACCCTTTCTGTATATGAGGGTGTGTGTGTGTGTGTGTGTGTGTGTG
Source organism: Xiphias gladius (assembly GCF_016859285.1). Taxonomy (NCBI): domain Eukaryota; kingdom Metazoa; phylum Chordata; class Actinopteri; order Istiophoriformes; family Xiphiidae; genus Xiphias; species Xiphias gladius. The sequence goes on along the minus strand of NC_053415.1, from coordinate 21,477,710 downwards.
TGTGTGTGTGCTGGGGTGGAGGAGGGATGATGTGAGGGATGAGGTCATTGTGTGATGTGAGCATGCGTGACTGTGTGTGTATGTGAAACAAAGGCGGATGATGACTCTGTCTGTGTGTGTATAAGTGATGACTTCATTCGTGCATTTATTTATGATCAGTGTTGCACCTCAAGCAGTGTGTGTGTGTGTGTGTGTGTGTGTGTGTGTGTGTGTGTGTGTGTGTGTGTGTGTGTGTGTGTGTGTGTGTGTGTGTGTGTGTGTGTGCGTGTTTCTCACATTAACGGGAAAAGACTGAAAAGAGAATTTAATTTCCTGGTCTTTTGCAGTGATTTTTGACAGTAGAGTCAGTATCTATAAACACATAAAACTGTCTTTACTGAACTATGTGTATACATGTTAATGTTTTTCAGTTAATCTATTTAAGGAAAAGTCCAAAATATGGGGAAATCCACAGATTTCAGTTTCAGATCTGTATGTCCAATACAGAGATGCAGGACAGTTCAGGACATGTTCAACTTAGCTTATCACAATCACTTGAGGCATGGAGAAACTGCTGGGCCACCATCAAAAGTGGAAAAACACCCCTTAACTCCAATGTGGGGCTTGATTCAGCAATGAAATTACACTGTAGAGACACCACCTGTATGAACTTGTTGGAAATAGGGTATAATGTAAAATATTATAACATTTGTCAGATGTTCATACTCAAATACAAACATGTTGCAGCTTTAGTAAAACATGTTTGTATCAGCCTTTAAAAATACTCAATTGACAGATGAATTATGAAAACGAACATTTCCTGAGCAGCTTTATTGTTTGACACCAAACCTGTCAGTGCTGTAAAAATAAAAAAATAAAAAAATTTATAGCCAGAGCAGTGCAACAGAGAGAACTGACATTAAAAAGACAGGTTACATTTTTATCTTTTATTAGCAATAATGTAATTTGAATGTTTCTTATGCATTTTTATCTACATGCAACTACTGAAAACCGAGTGGAAAGTCTGGTTTTTGCTGTTGTTAAGCATCTCGCAGCAGCATGTGTCTGCCAGGTGATGTCGTGTAGTGAAGCCCTGGTCTGAGTCAGGACACAGATGTGTGCACAGATGTGCTTTGCTGAGCGAAAATAAATGACAGTTTTGCATAAAATGGTAACATTTGCACAAACAGAAATAGGAACGAGTGAGTGTTTTTGACTTACAGGTTTTGTTCTGCCCTTGGAAATGTCTCTGTGACGTCTTTTTTTTTCTTTTCTTTTCTTGTTTTGTTGAAAGCAGTTGAGTGGTTCCCGATGAGATATAGCACCGTGATTTAAAATTCATTCCCTCACATCTCCAGCTGAGCAATAAACCAAGACTTTTTTGTACTCGGCTCAAGTGTTGATTTAAAGCTTCTCTCTCTGGTTCTCTTTGGTCTGCAAACAGTTCACCATTCAAACATCATCGGCCAGTCAACAGTGTTGTTGACTCTCTGCCTCTGATACACATCAGCAGACCCTCTGCACACTCTCCCTCTTGGCTCTACTTTTTCGAATGCACGGCGGAAAAAAAAATCGTTTTGTTTTTGCCACCCGTGCGCCTTTAGAAAATAGAGGTTTCTCTGAATGGGGAAGAGGCTCTGCACAGAATAATGACTCACAGCACCCACCCGCCCTCTCAAATAAAAAAAAGAGTAACAGCAGCAGAGAGGATCTGTTTAGCATCAACTGAGCACAGCACAGGACCAGCAATTTTTCATTTTATTTACTTATTAAAATCACCTGCACTTCATCAGAGTTATGGCCACAGCATGCCTTTTCTCGCTGCCTGATGTGCTGTAGATCATGCCGAGGTACACAGACTCAACACGTCTCCTGAAACTCAAAAGCAGTCTTTGATCACTCTGACCGTGGCCCTTGTCGACGATCGGCTATGCTGCCAAATCGCCCGACGGTCACACAGGATAATGTTCTTTTTTTTCATTCTTTTCTCTTTATTCTTTTTTCACCCCCCGCTCATATTACGCTTCTCAAAAGGTGATAGGAGATTTGTTCGCAGTGCAAACGGTTCGGTGTTGGAGTGCAACTCCACTGGTCTGCACTGATCGACGACTATGGGCAGTGCACGAGGCTGCGGAGGAAACAATACATGGACAGGTGCGATAGGCACGCTAAAACCTTGACTTGTGTTTTATGTGGCTCTACACCTGCCTGTCATCCTGACCTGTTGCTGAGACTTTTTCCTGCCCTTCAATTTTTGTATTTTCTTAAACATTCAACTGATAAGATGCGCTGTGAGAGCCAAAGGCCTAAAATGGGCATCATCCTGATCTGTGGAGTACCAGTCCTTATCGGGGCTACATGCCGTGAAGAGTCAGTTTCAAACAGTTCTTTACGAGGTGAAAGAGACGTTTTCTATAGTGTCAGCTTTGAGCTATGATATTATATGCTCTGACAGAGACAGTGCACATAACACGCTGAGTAGTGGCTCACACACACATACCCACACACACTGTAACGGAGTTGTTGATATGACCTCACTTCGGGGAAAGGTGACGATCCTCTACTTCTACACTGTTATTGCTGGCTGAGTGCATCTGACTGTATCATTTTCTGTGTGTGTGTGTGTGTGTGTGTGTGTGTGTGTGTGTGTGTGTGTGTGTCTTTGTGTCTTTTGTTCTGTCATCTCTTTCTCCAATCTCTCATCACGTCTTTGTCTCAGCGTTGTTCACCGTGCCAGCTGCTTTTCTTTGGCCCTCTCATTGCTCTGAGCAATGAAGATTAGCTTAGCGCAGGGGGCACACACGCACACAAACACACGCACGCACACACAAAACAGCTTCTTATAACAAGCTGTTAACCCCCGTTTATAAGTGTGGCCTTTGAATCAGCTCGGTGAAAGGGAGTGTAATCCCTGCCGGACGATTTAATGGTAATCTCCATATCCTGATTAGATTACACACACACACACACACACACACACACACACACACACACACACACACACACACACACACACACACACACACACACACACACACACACACACATGCTGTCTGCAACAATCCTAGAAGACTGAAGTAAAAACAAATTTTATCTAAATTTTACCATTTTCTTTTTCACTTTTTATATATGTATTTTATGTATTTTACTGTCCATTTATCTCTATCTGTGTTTCTGGGCTACTCAGAGTTTTGGATGTGTCCTATGTTTTTTTTTTTTTTTTTTTTTCTTTTATTCATGATCACACACAGTCACGACTAACACTGCCGGAGTCTTTTTATAGCACTTTTGCCTTTATGTTTGTTAACTGACACTACAGGGTGACAGGGAATGTGGAGAGTCTTTGACGCCACCAGTCATAGAAAGTAGGAGTGGCGTGCATCCACGCCTTTATATATCTGTGTTCAACTTTATTTTTAGAACTGCAAAGCTATTTTTAGCTTTTTTTGCACAGTCTCTCTGAAGTTGGACTGGAGCCCAAAAGTATACTTTCCACACTCACATGGCCACAACGGCCTGCAGCGAGCGTCCGCGTGCAGTCCAAATTTATGACCGTGGGACTTAAGAGGCAGACCGTGAGCGCCAGCAAATGTGTGAACACACCGGTGTATGCAGACACCGAGTATAGTCTGCATCCAGACTGACAATAGCTTTGTGTCCAAAAAATAAAAAAATTAAAATGCAGCCTCTTACTGCTTTGGCACAGAGGGCTCCGGCAAAAGAAGGTAGGGTTGGACCTAAGGCTCGACCTTAACTGCACAATACAGCTTTGGTCGATTTGCGCAAGTGCACGGATAATGTGTACGTAAACGGTGTAACTCTCGAATTCTCCTCGCAATAGTAGAGATGGAGGATAAAATAATTGCCGTTGAAAACTTCTCAGAGGAATTAATTCATAGTATCATTAACTGTTGTGCAGTACGCTGGTGTCTGATTAGTTTTCAATCTCTTGCATCTGTTAATTAAACTAGACTTAGAGGGTTGGATTAACTCCTTGAAACCTGTACCGGTAGCAACATACGTACATCTACCCCTCGTGATTTTGTTTAAAACCAAAAAAAAAAAAAAGAAGTCCTCCACTGCACTGTAATTGTTTGGCAAACAGGTAGCTAACTTAACACCAGGCTGGAAAGCATTGTGTCAGAAGTTAACCCAACAGTGATGCTAGGGTATGCTGAACGCTCCTTGAGTACACTTCCTTGAGTAACCTGCAGCAGGTTGAATACTTCAATCCCTGTAAATCAGCAACAACACGATTTAACTTATGAAGGAAACAATGCCAAGTACTGCGGGAACAGATGGCTTTTGCTATTAGGTAAGATATCGGTTATTTGTACTGGTACTTTATTTTACATAGATGTCTCCTGTTCATTTTTGCAGGGTACAAAGCAGCCAGACATGCACTCATGCCAGAACTTGAAAAAATGAATTGTTCAAATAATCCCAACGGCAACATCCAAAATGCTAATCATAGGGTCAAGTCTATGGTTAAAGGTAGACAGATGTATTTTTTTATTCAAATGTATTTATCTGCTGAGCAGTGAGGAGACTGTTCAACTAGCCATTTAACTAGCCAACTGCTGAGACACACACCTACGCCTACAGACACACGCACACACACACACACACACACACATATACCCTGCAGTCATTAAATGCATGAATTCTTCAGACTGCAAGCTGTCAGCAATATACCAAGAATACATCAGGGGCTAAAAGTCTGCTTGTGTGCTGTAGTACACAGTCTGTCCTTACACACACACACACACACACAGCACCATGGTGCTGACATCATATATATGTACGCCATCATCATGCAGATCATTTAACAGCTTGCGGTGTCTGTTTGTGTTCAGAGTGATGTGTGGGTGATAAAATCGGGCTTGTTGTTCAGAGTAACAGCCATTTAAACTAAATTATCGTCACCAACAATAACCTCATTTAACTGGATGAGAAAATGGGCGACGAGCGACAGTTCACCAAATAACTGCTGGGTGAGCTAATGAGCTCTCTGCCAGTGTGGAGGTGAAAATAAGAATTTGGAGCTGCAACTGGAAAAGACGGATTAATAATGTGTTTCTGCCTAATATACTTATTGAGTGATTTATGTAGATGTCACTAACTACAGACTGAAAACCCTTTATGTAATTGTGTGCTGGCGCGTTGGGTGAATGAAGGGCTTTGGCTACTTTTGAAGATTGAAAACTAAAATTTGGCCGCATGCAAATAGCAGCAACATTATTTAATTTTGGAAGGCTAGCAGTGTGAGACAGTCCTCTCCCTGTTTTAGTTGAAAACCACTGTTTCTGCTATAACTCAGTCCTGCATTTTTGTGCCAAACTTACTGTATTTAATTACTTTTCACAATCATGATCTAATCTTTCTGCAGAAATGACACTATAGTATATAAATTTTATTAAATGATACTAGGTAAATATCCATAAATATATAAATATAAATTCTAAAATCAGGGCTTGGTAGCTTTATTTACCGCAACTCAATGCCCTTATTTAAAAGAGCTAATAGTACAGACAGGCCTTTTATTTCTAAGGTATACTGTTTTATAAATATGTTTTATCATATTTTATGATAAGAGAAACCAACTCAAGTAATTCTACCTTCCTTAATGTTTTTAACATGACTTTGTTTTCATCCAACCTCTCTTTTTTTGTGATGGTTTATTCAGTACTCTGTTATCAATGTAGTAGAGTATCTTATTTGAGAGTTTCACTAGTCCTGTTGCTGTTGTAGCGAAACAGATGCCTTTCATAGTTACTGAAATTAGACCATTTGATATTTGTCATTTGGTTTGTCCCTTATTAACCACACCTAAAGTAGTTGTTGTCACTTCAAGTCAAGAAAACTTTCGACATACTGCCAATCCAGTGTTTTGCATTGGTTCATTTCCACACCATGATTTATAACTCCGTAGTTTTTAAAGCAGCCACTCTGCTTGTAGAAAGTTTCCTGGTTCTTAGACCACAGGAGCCCTCTAAGAAACTCCGGCACCAGCACCAGTGGATACTAGTGGCGTAAATGTTTATGTACCTGAACCTGGCATCCACAAAGTCAGCAACACGGGGAGCAGCAGGATGGTACGGTCATAGAATTAGGGCTACAGGCTCCGTAACATATCACACTGGTTATGCCCTTGGACGGCGTCTGCAGGCCTCAGGTGGCGAAGCCTGATGCTTTCACTTCTTTTCCACGACACCAACACGACGTAGAAAAATTGTCCGTGAACTTGGTCACGCAATGCATGCCGCCCTCCAGGACCCTCCACAGGGAGACGGGATGTTGAAGGCCACACATAACAAAGCTTGACTGACCTTAAACGGGCTTCTACTTCATCACACACACACACACACACACACACACACACACACACACCAGTTTTAGATGGGTTGTCTGATGTCACACGCTGTAGAAAATGCAGCAGTAATAATGTCAGCATTTTCCAGAGCAGAATTCAAAGCAGCGTTACCTGCTGACAGCAGCTGATACTGAAGTAAAACTCACCTCACTCCACAAAGCACAAGTATAAAAGTAATCAAATTTAAATTTGCATACTTATCATGATTGGACCAGCTGCCATTCACACACCGGGGTATGTCTTTCGTACACCTAAATAAAACCAGAAACCCCCTGTGGATTTGGATGGGAGATATAATGTGTGTGTGTGTGTGTGTGTGTGTGTGTGTGTGTGTGTGTGTGTGTCGTGTGCACGCACATTGACATGCGTGCTATCTCCTCTCTGGCTGGTTGGCAGGAATGCTCTCCTCTCTCTCTCAAGCATATCTTTCATCTCAGTGGGTTCATTCACTCAGTGCAGTGTTGTTCAGTAAGGTTGAGTGGGTTAGATGCAGTGATGCAGACAAAATGACAAAATATTTTCTCTGTGTTCGTGTTTTTAAATTTGTTTATTTAATGAGCATATAGTATGTGTGTGTGTGTGTGTGTGTGTGTGTGTGTGTGTGTGTGTGTGTGTGATCTCAGCTTATTAGCTTTAGACAGGGTTACGCCTGTTTTTTGTCGATATTGTGCTGAGCTACACTACGCTGTGTCATTGTGATCGGCATGTAGTCCGACTGAACAAGTACACAATAAATATGCTGTCAATCAAACGTCATCATGCCTGTCGTATAAGAGATGGATATAAGGGACCTACTGCACAGTGACTAATATCAATTTAAATAGTCACCTGGGAATCTTCCAGACCTCAGTATGTCAGACTGAATAATAAAGTTTGACATTACTTTTATGAAAGCAGAAGCTCCCTATGGAGCCATCGTATCACCTTCTTTATTACCTTTTACACAGCTGACTGCAGATGTGGCCAAATGTCCTTTTATCTTCAAAAATTTTTAGACGACTCTGTCCTCGGGGGTCTTATGTGAAATGACAATTATCAGAACTGCAGAGATGAAGTTGTCCACTTGAATGTCAATACAAGTAGAACCAGACCTTTGATAACGACCTTAAAAGGAAATACCTGGGTGTTCCTGTTGACATAAATTGAACTTTATGCTGTATTTTAAAAGACTCCAGACTCCAGTCCAGATTGTCCTGGTTTCTGTTATAGCGTGTTATAGCCTGCATTGTTTGGTCCAATTGAATCAAACTCTGGTTTCTCCCCCTCCGTACAGTTCCTTTGGGCAGATCTGACACAGCAAGACCCTATAGAAGAAGTGGTCTTGGTCCGGTCACAAACCAATTCTTGAGCGGTTAGTCTGTAGTCCGACCTTCATCTGACCCAACCACAACACGCAGAAATTAAGTTAATATACTATATTCAATGGAATGTATTTGTGTTTTGTTGAGCAGTGCGTATATAAAACTGGATGTTAAGATACAGCTAATATAACATATTTCATCATTTCTGACTCACTGGTTTTCAACCCCCTCAAGGGTCAGTAAAGTTGAACTCAATGCAAAAATTCAGCTTGCATTTACAGTACTTTGCCTTCACGAGCAGGTACACCAATCACAATAGAAATGTATGAATTTTGGTTGGAAATTTAGCTTTTGTAAACAAATGCTGGGCCTAATGGTCTCTCAGGGTACCAGTATTTCAGAGAGATTGGTTCTATAATTGGCATGACTCCTGTTCTTAAAGAAATTGTTTGGAGGAAGAAGAAAAAGTTGTATTGTCAGTTCAGCTTTGACAAACCATCAACATGACCCTGAAATTCATTAAATCTTCATTGGGGGTGTACTCAACATAGAACACAACAAGACATACATGTGCACACACCTTCCTCACACACAGAAACACTCGAACTCTCACTGTAGATTCCCTCAGAAAGTTGTTGCAGCAGGCAAAGTCAGTGGAGGATACTTTTAGTTTGCAAAAAGACGAATCCGATGGTACAGCTTCTCTCCTCTGCTTCGCATGATACATTCAGAGAAAAAATAGTTGAATAAATGGTTCAGTGGTTAGAGCAGCAGTTCAATGTGTAGCTCTAATGACTCAAGGAGCCCTGCGGTGTAAACCATAACATAGAACCCAGTGTGGGGTTAAAGCTGTCGGGGTTGGAGCCTTTAATGTGTTCATTTTAAAATTAAAATTAACATATTAAACCCAGGTGACAGAGCTTTCTGTCCATGTCCTAAGCTCAATGGATATCTACTATTGCTGTTAAAGGTTTACTATTGCTGGTAAACCTTTGACACCTTGTCATTTTAATAAATATAAAACAATAAACAACATAATGCTAACAAACCCTCACGGAAACTGTGGTTGTTTGAATTCTGACAAAATAAACGTAACATCTTTTGTCTAAAATGATGAGGTATTTAAAGTTCACTCTCCTTTTGAGTAGCAGAGACCCATTTAGTTTAGGCAAAGAAGGCAAACTTATGGCTGATATTTTACGGCAAACAGCTAAGATGGTGAACATCTACCTTAGCTAACACGAAGCAAAATTACTGTTAATTTGGAATTAATTTTGTGTGTACCTAATGAATATCAGTCCAATATTTACTCTCCGTTAAGGTCTGTTTTGGCGTTATTGATTGTTGGGGAAAATATCTGCCTATTTAGCTTGCTAACTGTTTGACCTTCCTTCTACCAGTCACTTAGTAGCATTGTCTGTCATTTCATGCTAGGCCGGAACCATACAGTTAGCTTGTAGCTCCTGTGCTAAGAGCCTGTGTTTTTTTTTTTTTTTTAGTGTTAGAAGCAGCACGGTTTTGATTTTGTTGGTCTTAAAGCTGTGCAGAGATGTCAGGTGTTGATTCTAAAAAATTTGAATTTCAAATAACCTGAGCATTTGATTTAATGTTAAAAAGAAAAAATGTTTTTTAATGCATCAAAATTTGCAGGAGCATAATTATGAAACCTTTTCCCAAAAGCCAGCAAACAAGTCTGTTCTTAAAGCACACTTTTAAAGTTTACTGTGTTATTGTTACATAAATTATGAAAACATTAAGTATTTACAATTGCAAACTGCAAGTGGTTATGGATTAAAAATATAGAGACATCCCCAAGACACAAATACTCGGGAGAAAGGCTATGAATCTTATTTCTCTTGCCAGTGTATTACTGTATTACTATCTAAAAGCAAAATTTCATTTATTTATAAGATAACATTTGTAGTCAATATTATTTATTTTTTAAAGGCTGAGATGTGGCTGCCTGGGTTTAATAGTTTTGTGTTTGTAGTTATCAGATTTCAGGAGATGTGATTAACAGTTGTCAAAAACTGTTCAATAAGGGTCCTGTCAGGAAAGACTGGAGCCGTAACACTCATTGCCTGCAGGTGGCGCAAGTGCTGCAGCTATTACTTTATTAACCTGTAGATGGCGACATCTACGTCTGTCGGTGTGAAGTGTTGCTTCTTGCTACTAATTTATTTTCTGGTAGGTGCAGGTTGGCATATGTAGAACTAGTCTCACAGTGACAGAAGAGCTCCCCTTTGTGGAGAATTTGCTGCCTTCTAAATGTGAATGAGTGAGTTTGTGAATTAAAAGTCAGTTCCACAAGGTGTTTCTCACCTAATTTGAACGTCATCGTGTCGATTCTGTTCATGCCATTCGGTTTTTCCCTCTCGGAGGAAAGCTACCAGCTTTTATCAAACCACTTGGCGGAAGTGTCTCTTTACCTCTCACATTTAATCTCGTTTAAGTTTCGGAGTCAATGGTTTCGCTAAAGTCAAGTGTTTAATATTCATTTTTATTCCGTGGCTCTCACACAGTGGTGTGAATGGAAGTGAACAAAAGCACTTAAAGCAAAAAGCACTCAGCATTTCAAGTATCTAGATACACTTTGGCTGATAAAAACCGTACTGACACTAGAAGAAAAACAAAATGAGACCGAGCTTTATTGATCCCTCTGGGGAAATACAATAATTGTAGCAGAATACTGACATGAGATGCAGAAAAGACAATAAAATATAAATAAGAACATAGTTAGTAGGGGATTTAATTGTATCACATTAAAATATTTCAAAACAAGAACATGTTAAATTGACATTTTTCATCACTCTAACATTGTACAGTAACAGAAATAACCTCAGCAGAACTTACTTGAACAAAGCAAAAAGAAGAAAAATCTATAAACAAACACACATGTTCCTTTTCTATCTAGATTAGTTATTTAAATTATTAAATTAAAAAAAATAAACCAAACATTTCAAGTGCAACAGTCGTATGAGAACTTTGCCTTATAAAACAGCACGGCAATATTTCCTATTTTCATGAAGGTTATAATGTTCAGTTTCTGTTCAAGTACAAGCATTGAGAGTCAGTCTGCGCCTGTAACATATACCAACAATGTTTTGCAGCATTTTTTTTTTCAATAATTGTAAAATTGCAAAAATTGCAGTCATTTTTTTTTTTGTATATTGTAAAATGGGAATCCACTTGATGCACGAAAATTACCGGAAATGGAAAAAATTCAAAGAATAAGATGTACTAAAGAGGCACCGAAGGGTTGATAGAAAGACAGATTCATATATATCTTAAAGGTTAGACATTGTCTGTGTGTGTGTGTGTGTGTGTGTGTGTGTGTGTGTGTGTGTGTGTGTGTGTGTGTGTGTGTTTGCGTGCACTGTCTGGATGTGATGTGTGAACAGCAAGACCATCAGTTTTCCAGCCTAGACAAATGCCTCATGGTGGAGGACAGTCCGTCCGACATGACAAATGACCTGCAGACAGAGAGAGAGAGGCAGAGAGATACAGACACAGACGGAGAGAGAGAGAGTAGCTTCATCAACAGAAAGCACAACAGACAGAGGAACAGATGATTCGGTCGCAGATTTCAATCCCTCCATCTCAGCCAATTAATGAAATAGCTAGGACACACACACATGCGCACGCACACACACACGCACACACACACACATGCACACACACGGCGCGAAGGGACAAAGAGAGAGAGGATGGCCATAAGCCTGGTTAAGCAGTATTAAATTATTCTTCAAATTAAAAGGCCGTACCTGCCTCGTCCTTTTAGAGCTCTGTGTGTAAGCGTGTGTGTGTATGTGTGTGCGCATGTGAGTGATTAAGCTGTTGATTAATTTTACGTCTCTGTATTTAATAACCGTGGACAGTGAAAATGGAGTGTGTGTGTGTGCGTGTGTCTGTGTGTTAGAGACGGAGGGAGAGAGAGAGGATGAGTGGATAAGTGAGTGTGTTCTTGCTAATGTCTCTGTTCTGACAGTTTTGTCGCAGGTGGAGAGAGAGAGAGGAGAGTGTTTTCTAGAATGTCTTTAATCATTTGTCCGACGGAGGAGATGAATTCACGTTTGTACACATGTATCCAGCTCCTCCATCAACATCAGAAGGTTTTGGCCTGGACGTTTCCCAGCCTCGTCAGCCCTGCGCGGCTGCTGTTGAAGGAGCTCACCAATATTTTAGCAACGGCTGGACAATACTTCGGTGTTAACGCCTAGTGACTTTGCCTGAATGCGGGATTATAGCAGGATGATGAAAACAGGTGCTACATGCTTGAGGAGTTTTGTCGGATTCAATACCTGACAGACATTTCCTTGTTCATCGCAGTGAACATGAAGTTGATTATTTTACAATATGTTTGATGATGATTTGTCATTCATTTGCCAGATTGTTTTGCCTTCAATTAAACAATTAAACCAACCATATTCAGATTGTAAACCAAAATAAAACAGTACTGGAGCTTAAGTTACAAACTTGTGATAGTCAGGAGACAGTAGTGCATCACGTCTGGTTACATAACTTTCATTCAAGTTAGTTTTTTTTTTTTTCTCTTTATATTCATTAAATTTTCATTTGAATGAGATTCAGTGCAGCGAGAGCGTGCATACAAAAACCTGTAACTGCAATGACATTACCTTAAATCACTTTCTGTCTGGCGGTAAAAATTTCATGCTGAAATAAAGAAACACATCGGATGTTTCAGTAAGACACGTGAGGATGAGCTAAGAAGAGATGGAGAGCAGAAAAACGAGGAGGGGGAGAGAATGGCAAAGAAGAAGGTGAGAGAAACTGGAGAGGATGAGATAGAGAAAGACAGAAGGGAGAAGGGAAGGAGAAAGAGGAGCAGGTGACCTTTGCTTTATGAATTAGGAGGGAGGAAATGAAATGTGTGTGATGACGAGAAAAGAGAGGAGGTGATTATAGAGGTGAGAGGGAGGAGGAGGAGGAGGAGATGGGGAGGTGGGGGGGGGCTGCTCAAAGGCATGAAAACAGAGAGCATACAGAGAAGAGAGAGAGAGAGAGAGAGAGAGACGGGGCAGTTACACAGCAGGAGAGTCTGAGTGCTCTCCTCCATCAGAGACTGTTGATTAAAATTTCATTGGCTGAGGCTGGAGGTCAGAGGTGACGCTGTGTGTGCGTGTGCGTGTGTGCGTGTGCGTGTGTGTGTGTGTGTGTGTGTGTGTGTGTGTGTGTGTGTGTGTGTGTGAGATAGCGAGCTCCAACAGGAGCCATAAAAGCTCAGAGCCTGCTCTCCTCGTGCACTCACTCCTGTACTCTCACTCTCATTGGCTAATCATCTTTCTTTGTCTCTCGTTCTCCTTAGCTCACTGCTCTCTAACTGGCTCTCAGCCGTCTCAACTGTCTCTTACTAGCTGTTTCATTTTGAGATTAAAACTGGTGATGCACTTGCTTTTAGCTACTATTTACTAGTCACAAGTTTAGTTAGCACGTGCATAAAAGCTGCCCCATATTTCCTGCTTTACCTCGGAGATCAACGCTTTCCATCTCCAAGATGCAATTAAGTGCATCAAATATAAATTCAGTCAGGGCTTTTGGACTGTTGTAAGAACCACTGTCAGACAATGATTTATTCAAAGTTCCTTAAATTTTATGTCCTCTTAATTTCCTTCTTGTCAGAGTCAAAGAGCCTCTGAAAAAAAACTTAGTAAAAAATAGTAATATAATAAATTTAAAGATATTTCTCTACCTTAAAAGTTGAGTGAATGGAGGTTAATGCACTCCCATAAAACAACCGGTATACATACAATCAAGGACACTGACATGATGACGTCGATTGATGGTTAATTTGTAAATATAAAGATTTATTCATTATTAATTTTAAGCTTTTTTTCATGTAAATTAGGGTTTGGTATTAATTGAAAATTTTTGATACTAGCGCCAATACAAATTCCACTACCGTTGCCAAACATGTCATTCATTTCACAAAAGAAGCCAAAGTTCTCAAATTTTAAATGTGTGTGTGTGTGTGTGTGTGTAAATAAAGTCCTGTCCTAATTTGTAAAATCCTGATTTAAATCAGGAAATATGCTCGGCGAATAAATAAACAAGATGACAAATCTGAATAGACATTCAACTTTTTCTTAAACAGATGCATTTTTAAGCCAAACTTTGACTGTCACTCTGTCACTTGTAAACATTTTTTTGGTTTCTGGTCACTTACAGTTGGTATTTGACAGTATTTTTCATATGTCATAAACCAACTGATTAATCAGTCTATTTTAAATAAAAATCACTGATAGATTATTCATTGGTGGACAAAATTCATTTGATGCAGATTGAGCCTTGTTCAGATTTTCCAGACTAGCCTTCTCTCAGATCAGAGTCTGATCCCGCCCATGTCACCTCGTTCTTCCACCCCGTCTCGTCTCCATTAACCTGTTTTATTGAGGCCTCCTCCCGCTTTTCAAATCAGACCTCGCAGGACTCTCCTTTCTTTTGTCGTGCTGCTTTTTCAATTTAAGGCAGGGTGAGAGGATGCCTGTAGGAACTGACAGCGCACACAGGTGTTCAGGCAAACACAGTGTCAGCTCTGTCACTCTGGCAGCATTGTGTTGTGTCAGCTTCTTTGTCACTTCTGCGACTTTCATACAAAACCGACTGAGCGCTTGTTGCCGTTTTTGACTGTCAGTGTGTGTGTGTGTGTGTTTCTGAGTCACTGTGTTTCAAGGCAACCAGTTTGTGATATCATAAAATATTTTGGAGAGAATGCAAAGATGCTATTGAGATTAAAAAGAGATCAAGATTTGTCAGAGTATCAGATAGCATGTTCGTTAATTGCATTAATAACCACAGTCATAACAATAACCACACGTGATGTACATAATGATTGAGGTCAGGCAGCAAAAATAGATTTCCAAAATAAAGAGGTTTAATTGCTTCGAAAACCACAGACTGTTTTTATTGTCACACACAGAATAGTGTTGAATGTCAAGTGTATTGTGTTACTCCTCTTCCTGTCAAAAGTACAGCCTCGCAAGGTTAATTTGAAGTCACCAAATGACAAGATGCTCAGATTTCGTACAAGCTTATCCGGGTTTTATCATTTACATGTTTACCAGTACAGCTAAAGGGATTTTCTTTGCACATGAATAGACGCGCAGTCTGAATCGCTGTACAATCCTATTACGGATAAAAACACTGATGCATCAAAGCTGAACGTTTAAGAGACTGAGCTGTTAGTCTGCAGTTTGGATATGATGAGCTCAGTCCACCAGTTCGCCTTAGCTCTGCGTCGCTCTGTCTCTTTGGAACTCGCTAGGCAGCTGGTCAGAAGCTGCTTCTGAACAGCTGGTGTGTGAGAAGTCACACACCTTCAACCAGGCAGCTGATCACTGAAGAGATGAGCTGCTCTAGTTTATCTGTGAAGCTGTTATTTTATCCCACAAGCCAAACAGCAGGTTCGGGTTAGGAGTTTGGACCTTTTTTTTTTTAACCAGGGTGAGGGAAGAATGTTGTCCCTCTATCTTCAGTTTACAATTTCAGTGCTGCCTGCTATTCTGTAGAAGAACGATAGGAGGAACCATCTCTATAATGAACCATCCGACTGCCGATAGAATAAACAACAGTACAAGAAATGAAGCTGAGAAAGTGAGCCAGACCTGATCACCCAACATCAGTGTTTGACCTCCCTAATGCTCTTGTGGCTGCGTGGGAGCAAATCCCTGCAGCCAGGTTCCAAAATCTGGTGGAAAGCCTGAAACCACAAGAGTGGAGGCTTTTACAGCGGCAGATTAATGCCCATGGTTTTGAAATGAGATGGTCAACGTTGACATAGGTCGAATGCTCAGGTTTCCACATACTCGCGGGCCAGCTAGACAAACAGATGCTTCCACGCTCACCTTGAAAAGGTGTTCTCCTATTCCAAGGGTGTTGGACTCATTTAAGGTTTCCACTCACCGAACCATACAGTGCTGCCACGAGCCTTCACAGATGCACACATTCACTTCTTTGCCCCATAAAAGTACAATTCGAGAGAAATGTCGCTACGTCCAGCATTTTACAGTTCTTAATTATAAATTCTTCTTATCATGAAATTATCTGGCGATTTAAAAACATGGGGATTTAGAGGCATTAGAGGCAGAATTATTTCTCATGACGTTTCATGTGTATAATTTAGAGAATTCACAATTTAAATGATAGCTAAAAATGATTTGGTGAGTTTGACACCATATAGATGAGGAGAAAATCATGATATCATGTATATCATTCTATCACCTCCGGTTTTGAGCTTTTTCTGATCAAATTTCAGGACGCGCAGTTATAAGTCAGTGTGACTCCGTATAGATGCTGCTGCAGCAACTCAAACAGCTCCAGCCTCCACAGAGGCAGCTTCACACAAACTGCACTTCAGTTTCTAACAGAGCACACGCTCACTCTGCGGCACCACCGATGCTCGCTCAAACATGAAGGAAGCAGCTCGCTGCCAGTCGCGCCCGTTTGATATTGTACACACACTCGAGCATGAGGCATTATATATTCACACACATCAGTTAAAAGTCATTATGCTCTTCTCACTCTTAGAAACACACACATCCGCCATGTACACAGGCACATGAGCAAATTAGCTGAATAAAGAGCCTCTTTTTGCCTTTTCTTTTGAGTGGCTAATTAGCCATCAGAGCTCGCTGTGCGGAGAGAGCGAGATCCATCAAGAGGTAGAGCTTCAAAGAGCAGTTTATGGAAGCCAAAGCACTTTAATTAGGACCTATTTGTACGAGAAAGCGAAGAGAAAAACATAATTTGAAGCCAAAAGCTGTATAATGTGGAGTGAAAATAAACACACTCTAATGATAAAGAGAGACAGGAACAAACTAAAAGGATTAGACTCAAGGAGATGAGATCCTCACACGGAGGCTTTCTACGGCAGTGTGAGGGGAGGCTGAGTCGTCACACTGGAGCATCGGTTTTCTGTTGTAGTCAGTGAGGGGGTTTACATGAAAGCGACTGTGGCACAGCTATTTTTAAGATGACTGCGAGGAATGTGAGGAAACGCAGCACCTACACTGAAGTGCCGGGTTCTTCACGACCTTTTATACCGTTTCTGTTCACGTCGTGTTTTTGATCCGGGGCTCAGATGTGTGCGGCAAAGAAAAAATTAGTTACTGAGACACCAGGACTATCAGACTTTTTAGAGGTTTCAAACAAGTCAGTCTGGTAAAACTTATTTGGAAGAGAAGACACGAGTGAACATTAAAATCATCACTTTATTTGTGCATGCCCGCTGTTTTTACAGTGCAGTGGACAATTGTAATGGACACATTGGCTTTTGATCTCACTGCAGAGGGATTGGTTTGTGTAACTGGGGCTTTGTTTAAGACGAGTTGTCTCAGTTCATGTCACTGATTGTGAAGCCGTGGCCGTTGATGTCAGCATGGATCTCCGCATTTACAATTGAGCATAAAACAGCAACAAGATTCAGGGGCTATTGCTGAATTCATCTGGCATGGACGCTAGTTTTCCCACTAGTTTGGATTTTTCCAGGCTAACCTGTGTCTTTGAAGTGTAGATGAAGCAGTTTCATGAGCAAAACCCCTTTCTTTGATATAACAGCTTTCATCCCCTTTTGATTGCGTACCTGACCCTCACATTTAGATCACGTTTCCCACCATGTATCCTTGACTGGCTGAGCTGCCGCTGCTTCGTCTGTGTGATTGATGTCATACAGATGTCTTAATCTTCAGAGCACGATGAGGAGCTAATGTACGAGCGTATGGAAGCTTAAAAAAAAAAAAAAAAAAAAGCAAAGCAAGTGTTTGATATTAAGTTAGCTAATATTGTTGTAAGCCACTTTTGGTAGAGCTTTCTGTATTTATAGACCTTTGTTTAGAAGGAAGTGAGAAGAAGTGAGTAAGTAAGTAAGTGTAGGGTCATGATGGGGAGAAGATAATCATTTTTACGTTGAAGCATTTTGTTTATCGCTTTTTCTGAAATGTAATTTAACTGCTGTTAGTAAATGTACCTGTGTGACAATTATTTGTATGTACAGTTGCACTTAAGTCTGTTCACTGCTGTCTGTCCGGGGCCGGGATAAGACAGATATAATGTCGAGTGGACACTGCTTCTGATTTCGATGTGAAAAACATAGCAACAGTTCTGGAAATATATCATTATTTCCTAAGTTCTCAACCAAAATCAGTTTCTGAAATTAAGCTGAGATGAAAACTGAACCGTCCAGAATCAAGAAGCTGCAAAAGCATGCTTCATTTTTACTAAACTTAGCTTCAATCCCTAATAAAGTTTACAAAGTTTAGGTGAGCCAGGTCATGTTATTATCTAAACATTCACTGACTGGTCTGTACATATTCAACAGGGCTGAATCTGTTCTTGACTAAATGTTTGCAGCATCTAAAATCTCATATGAGGAAAGCTGTTGATGGTTCAAATGTTGTTCAGTCAGTTGTTTGTGTGGCATTAACCACACGTGAAGCAGATCATTGTAGGAGGTGACACTTTACAGACTCACGTAAATCGCTTAATTTCACCGTTGTCCTAATGGAAATGTTGGTGATAATCACCTTACTCTGGGCATGTAAACACAGACGGCGCATCTCCTGCTGAAATCACTTCAGTCTGTTCGCGGAGCTTTGTCCTCAATGATCCTTTGTCTGTCAAAAGCTCTTAGCGCTTCCATCCAGAGCCCTCTGCTCTCTGCATTCATTATTAATGGACCTCGGCAGGCTGAGAACACACACACATACTCTCAGGGCCTGCACGTCACCGGTAGCTGTTTTAGACGAAATATTAAATCAAACACTCAAAATATAAAGGGGGGGAAAAAAAAACGTTCATTGGGGGCACAAGGGATGCAGGAGGAGAGGATGGAGTTTTTCCATTGTTTTTCTCTGTAGCTCTGCGTATGAAAACATACTGCTCAGATGAAATATATCCGCAAACCGATCCCACACAAATATAGCTGCTTTTACAAGTAAACAAAATGTGGAACTGCTATATAGTCAGTCAGAGCTTTCCAATGAGGTTCCAATACATGTGGTCGACCACCGCTGACTGTGTCACTTCAGCAGTGACCCCGCATTTGCTCTTGACCTTGTTTGACCTTGACTTCTGCGATAATTACGTAACCCAATCATGAAAGTATTCTGCACCTGAGGATCCCCTTTTCCCCCTGCAGCGGCATATGACAGCTCACGTGTACAGTGTAACCGTCTTTATTGATGAGGGATTTCTGGCACAGATTAAACAATGGAAACCTGGAGCCCACCTTGGTCGACTGTAAGTGACAGAGGAGCCGGTGTTTCTCCCACTGAATATTAACATTTGAAACACACGTCTCTCCAGGATGAATTTACAATATTACGTAGTTAAAGTATTGCATTTGAAAGCTGTTTTGTTTTTTGTTGTTGTTTTAAGTTTACATTACAGGCAACACGTCTCGGTGGCCAATGTAGTGGAGAGTCGCACCAGCTGGTGAAAACAGAGTTCTGGCATATTCTTTAGTATTGCAAACAGAAACAAAGAACAGTGCACCTTATTCACATCAAATTATACAGACCGTAACTAAGAAAAACCACATGCAAACCAAGTCTTCACCTCAGCCTCTTAGTTGTCCGGCACATTTAAAGTGACGAAGATTAACGTGTGTTTTCCCTGTAAAAAAAATAAATAAACAAAGAAAACAAAATAAAGATGACTGGTTGCAAATCCCTAATTACCACTGTTTACATTTACTATAATACAACACTAAGTTGATTCAGGTAATAAAAAATGAGCTGTATGCTGTTGCACGAATGCTCACAAGTCAGAAAAACAGGAGGTTTTCCAGTTCGTCCCGTTCTGCCAACTCAACACAAATGCAGCATTAGTTATTTATTTCGTCTGGAATCTGAAAGTAAACTTAACGTGAACAAATTTTTTCGACAAGTTCTACAGAGCTCAACCTCCGAGTCCAGCCCGCCAGCTTCAGATTCTGTTGCCGTGACAGAATGTGAAGCCTTGTGATTGGATGTTTCTTACTGCAGCAGTCAACTCTAGTTGACTTCTGTTCTAAAATTGTTTTGTTCACAGTCTTGTACCTTTGACTTTTTGTCAGTGAAGCAGATTTTCTTCAGCTCATTGTTTGTACTGTTCATTCAGCCAGAATGTTGAAATGCTCCAACAGTCAGTCACAAAACATTTTTTTTTGTGGAAAAAAGAGAGAGCGCTACTGGTCACTCCACTCTGTGTGTGTGTGTGTGTGTGTGTGTGTGTGTGTGTGTGTGTGTGTGTGTGTGTGTGTGTGTGTGTGTGTGTGTGTGTGTGTGTGTTTTATCCGATGTGACCTTTCTCCATATGGTGTGGGACTGAGCAGGGGGACAGGAGGTGAGCCCTACACATGCTATCAGTCTGAGCTGTTAGCCAGCAGCCACTGACATACACACACATGCCAGAGGCAAACACACACACACACACACACACACACTGCAGGCTCTACATGTCATTGTTACCTGCTATTCATGGTCTGTAGCAGAAAAAGACCAAGGAGAAGGTCATTTGATGTCAGAAAACGGTGCGTTCACTGCCGGCCGTGGGTTTGATTGCCACTCGCTGCTCTTCCACAGCCTCCGGTTCTCTCTACCCTCTGTCCTCCCCGCCCACCTCCAACAATCCTCAGCATCAGTCCAGCCCCCGCCAGGAGACACACAGACCGTTCTATTTTTGATTTCTAGTCCAAGTGAAAACAACGGCACAGTATGCCTTTAGAAATCACTAACAGAGATTGTATTTACTGTATTAAAGAGAAGAAATATTCATGGTGCTGTAGTCGTATCTGAAGATGATGAAAAATGTATGTTACACACACTGTGCAAAAGCAAAATATTATTCTACCAACCACTGGAAAGGATAATAATGTCTGATTGGTTGGGTGTTCGATGCCTCTCGGATTCTGTTGTAACGTCAAGCCCCAGATCTAAACAACTGAACTGAAAAACCATTCATATGATGTCATAATAGGCATATATCATATAATTATCATAATCAATAAGAATGATGGCCAAAACCATGAGAACAGAATTCAGTGTTTCTTGGAAGCCCACAATCCACCAGTTGAACCAGCCACACTGACTGATAATAATGTAACATAATGCAACTGGGAACCAACATTCAAAGATTTTTCTCAACTTAAAAAAAATTAAAATTAAAACCACCTAAACCAATCGCACTTTCTGCCTATTGTGTTCATTTAAGGTATAATTTAAATTAAGTGGTTCTTTTTGATCATTCCCAGCAGACGAAGCCGCCCATTGCTATGACTAATCAACGAATGCCGTACTCCTCATATCTAAACCATGCAGCTCTGTTGTCTTGAAATAAAGTACTTGGCTGTTGAAGTTACATCCCAGATAACCTGACGGCTGCTTTATAATCTCCAGTATTGGTTTCCAGATGCATTAGCAGTGACTGATCTAATTTTATAAGAGACATAATAGCCCCCTTTAGCATACCTAACTAGATATTGTATTACACACAGCAATTACCGAGAGGAATACAAATGCTGACAAATCATTGCAACAATCTGGACCAAAGGCTAACCAGAAGGTTTTCCTCACAGCACTAGTATCAGCTTTACAAAAGACACTGTTAATGGGTGTCGTCTTTGTTACTTTACATACTTCCTTATCATTTTCAAGTTTCCTTATGAAGCATTGTAACCCCCTGGAGAAATATCTCTGATTTATATTCATATGCAAATGAGCATCCTTAGGAAAAAGGACATTCTTTTAAAGGGAAGAAGAAAAGGAGAGAAAAACAGGGGAGGGGGAAGTTCAGCTTATCACCACTCAACAGATGTTCAGACTAAACGTGTTGGTTTCGTCTGTCTTGTCACTGAGACTGAGCAGAGTAAAGCTCCAGTGCTGGCCTGTCTGAATGGACCGAGTCAACCAGCTGCAGCAGAGGGGAAAAAAAAAACTTTTGTATAGTGGCTGTAATTCTCTCTGACGACAGAGGTGGAAAGAGCCAAGGGATCAGGATGAAAACCTTCAGCTGCCAGAGGCCTTTGGCCAAACAGAGGAAGTTCATTTTTCCAAGTAGATACAGTAAAGGCACTATGCTATGAAGACAGTGTCCAGGGCCAGGTAGTTTAACGAAAGTGTTGAGTGGACGGTTATAGAGCTGTGGACTGGCCCGGGGTCTTTTGACAAAAATAAACATCATAAAAACACAAGTACTATGAAGACAGGACTTGTTTATTTCAGTGGGTTTAAGGGTTTCACTTAATTTTAAGATCATTACTGCCAGAGAATTTTCCTGGAAATAATGGGATTTCTTGTTATAAACTAAATTTTTCAATCTTTAAACACAAAATGCAGATAATCATGAAAAACATGTTCATTCTAATCCTCTGATATTATTCTTTCATTTGTTAGATTACGTGGTTGTAGAATGACAATAACTTGTAAAATTATACTTTCTCTGAAGTGGAAAAAAACAGGCTTCCCACTCTACAGGATCATCAGCTCCTCCGTTTTTAAGCGTATATTCTTAATGTCACCAGTTTTAACACGTCCGACTGGTTTTACATTTCACTGCTGATCTGAGGTTTTAGAGTGTGTAGTGGGGAAAATTCATAGCATTCAGTCATTTTGTTGTTTCTGTGACTTGTGGAGCTGCAACAGGAGCCGGTCTGTGCTGTGATATAGGGATGGAGCCCCCTGTATTGTTTTTGTTGACAGAATTTGCACTCTGCTTCATTCACACTTATTCTAAAACATATTTTACCATGAAAAATCACTGAACGTAAGCTACAGCTGAAAGTTGGATCAGTTTGATTACTTCAGTAATGACACTTCAAGGTTGGACTGGAAGCATTAATGAGGTTTAGAGAAGGTGTCTTTGTTCCAGTACCTAAAGTAGTCTTACGTTTGGGAAGCACACAAGCAAACATGGTTAAAATCCTGGGACCCAACAGGTATTTTTCCAGGGAAACAGGAGCAGATTTTGGAGAGAACTTCCATGAAATTCAACCACACTCCACTGCTGGTCAGACCAGTGGTCAGCACTGTCATTGTAAGGTGAAACTTCATAAAAGAAAACATCTTATTATCTGATTTAATGATAAATGTAACTGCTTTGGATCAACTCATTGTTTTGCTAACACTTTCATTCTGTAAATAATAACGTACACTACTGCAATGAAATCTGATGTTCAAACGTCTGGTTTCCATCTGTTTGCTTTGTAAAACCATCTAAATAATAAGAGGCACCCTTTCCATTTAATAAGACTTGTTTTGAGGTTACATTTTATATTAAACAGCTGTCAAAAGTTTGCTTTTATCTCTTTAGATTATGATCTTCTATAGTGGCTACATGTGTCTTATTTTCCCTGTGAGATGGGCCAGACAGAATTTCGATAAAAACCAGTGTTGCAGGTGGGAGAGATCAAAGCAGGAGCAGGAGCAGGATCAGCGAAACAATCCCGTATAGACCTCAAAAGTGCAGCTGGTAGATTAAGTGAGAAAGGGTAGGAATTACAGAGAATGAAAAAAGTTGAGGAAGGAGAGGGGTAGTTTTGAGGTTAGGAAAGTAGGTTAGTTACCGGAAGTTTTCTGGCTCAAATCCCTTGAGGTAATGTGACAGGTGCCTTGGGTCAAGGCACTGAAGGCTAGCAGACCAACATCTGTGGTGACGCTGTACTGCTGCCACAATCTGGAACTATATAGTTGTTGAAAAAAAAAAGACACATGTCTCTGTTATCTCTGGATAAAGGTTGAATCAACAATTATAGACATACCTGCTTATTTTTCCCTGTTTCTCTCTCCTTATCCCCTTCCTTCTCCTTTGTTTCTTTGTTTGGCTTTTCCTCCATCATCTTGTTGTCCTTCCTTCCTCTATCTTGAGATATAACTTCCATGGGTGGTTGATTTGGGTGAGCGGAGGGAAACAGGCAGGGCTTCCACAGTTCAGGACTCCGGAGTGCTCGGCCAGGCAGCAGCAATCAATCACAGACTAAATCCCTCCTCTCTCAGGACTGCCATGTGCAAGGTGACATGGTCAACAGCTGCAGGGAAATATAAAGCCTACAGTGGGTGTTTGAATTTAAATAGACCAATAAACAGGGTCTATCAAGAGTCCTCAGTCTGAAAATCACCGAATATACCAATGTCAGAAGAAATTATAGGAGTTTTGCCTCTTATAATTTTTTCCGACATTGGTATATTGGCATCGGTCATTTGTACAAATAGTAAAAGGAACCTTTGTTTACAGTTTCCTGACAACCGCCCTCTTTCACTCGTACAAATAATGACTGTCCTCACTCAGTACCAAAGATGAAAGTCACAGGACATTGTCAGGCTTCCACAAATCCTCTCAGGGTGGATCGTTGTGTGTACAGGGTGTGTGACTTTGACATGGGAGATTGCTGTGCCTCTTTCGGTCCCTAAAAATAGTCAACATTGGCTTCTTTTGACCCTGACCAAGGTCTTTCCCAAACATTTACCAAGTTGTTTTAGTTGCTTAAACTTGACCACAACTTAACCAAAGAGATGGCAGATCAAAAAACACTCATATGAGTAATTTTTGGAACAGTCATGTAGGGTTGTTTTGGAAGAAACTAACAAATGACCTCTTTCTTCCTTCACTATGAGGCATGATTTAAACTACCACCTTCGTTTGGAGAGCAGAGATGTTGGGATCCTATTTTTGCATGATTTCACGAATTACTGTTTCAGTCAGAGACATGTTAAGGAAGTCACCATTTATTCCAAATGGATATATAGTTGGATCCGGCAGAAAGGGCTCTGCTCTTTGAGGGATTTTTCAATAAATCCGAGCAGCGACAATCGATTCTTCAACGTATTGAACACATGAATTATAACATTCAGAAATCAAAAATAACTGTTTACGTGAACAATAGATCTTAACAAAGCCGAGAATACCAAAACTTTAAAACATGAGGTGTGGTGGAGGGAGCTACAACAACAAATTGTGCTGGCATGAAGGTGTCAGGATGGTAATAATGAGATCTGTCACCTGTATGAATGTGATTGGTCAGCTGGTGGTCAAATAGCCAATGAAGAAGCCGTTTTACTGATGCATGAAAATGAAATGCTGATGTCCGATCAGCTGATACAGGCGTGACTGCAGTGTTCTGCCTGAACAAATATGCACTCTGTATATGAGTTGTGTTAAGCAAGGCAACTAAAAGCCAGTTAAACATTGCACTTACACGGTATCCTGCGTGTGTGGATGTGTGTGTGTGTGTGTGTGTGTGTGTGACTGGTGCTGTAAGAAATGCTGAACTGACAGATGTTAAGTATATTTATGTCTGACTCTGGCTCTACCTATGTCCTTGTCTTGCAGACATGTCTAGAGTTGGAGCGGTATCTACAGACGGAGCCCAAACGACTCTCAGAGCTCTTTGATGACGAGCTGGATTGTCTCTTAACACCAGCATTCATGCAGGGTGGTGACAGTGATGAAGACCTGATGGACCCTCTCCTCCCCAGCCTGCCCGACCAGCCCAGCCCGCCTCCACTACTTGTAACTCTCCCCAAGGTCCAGGCCAAGATCCTCCAGGTGCCCAACCCCAGCAAGACCCAAGCGGAAGCGGGGGCTGAAACCCTCACAACCAAGGAGCAAGTCCTCGGAGGAGTCAGCGCTGCACAGCTTAGCGCTGCTGTTACATCCCTAACACCGCCGTCATCACCAGAGCTCGGCCGCCACCTCATCAAACCCACACAAACACTCACTGCAACGGCAGACGGTACCTTAACACTCAAATTTGTGGCAAAGAAGGTAGGGTTAGGGGCCGCTAAGCTGGTGGCAGCACGAGCATTACCGTCCCCGCCAAGCCGAGGAGGGACCCTCAGTGACAGCGAGGTGGGAGGAGGAGGAAGTCTGGGAGGAGATGTGCCAGAGAACAAGAAGAGAGTCCACCGGTGCCAGTTTAATGGCTGTAGGAAGGTTTACACCAAGAGTTCCCATCTGAAGGCACATCAGAGGACCCACACGGGTAAGATATTCATTACATTCTCTATTCTTACCTTCTGCGCAAGCACTTTATATTAAGATGCTAACATTTTAAACTATTTCAGCTCTGTATTCCAGCACTGAGGATTTGAAATGAAAGTTTATACAACTTTCGACTTTTTCAGTGACTTTCTGTGGCCTTAACGAAGGGGAATATATATTGAAGTGGCTACAATTCCTGCAATGTTAACATACTAACATTTAAGGTGATAGTCAGCATTTTTACCTCATAGTCTCTGTTACATTTAAAACCCACTGTGCTGGGGTTTTGAACCAGCACCATGAGTCCTAATACAATTGTCAGCACTGTCGTTATTAGTTACTTCAATAATATGCTTAAACTTTATGTGCTTAAGCTTTGAATAAGACCCAGCACATGTACAATACTTACCTCGTGAGTTACATATATTTCTGATATTTGAGTTTTTTAAAAGGGATTAGGACCTCCCTTCTTCTTCTGCTTCTTAGATGATCCTCTAGATTTATTAATTTCCTCATTAGACTTGATACCAGCTCAGTGCCAAAAGGCACTGCCGCAATAATTGCCTGTTGATTGATAGACCAGCAGTAAATGACTTGGCGAATTCAGCCATATCCAACTTTGTCTGACATGCAGCTTTAGCTGTTAACAACAACTGCCCTCTCAGTGACCTTCAAGACAGAACACACACCAGGCTAATTTGTCCAGTGGCTGGTAGATATGAGCCTTCTGCAGTGTTAGCACATGGAGATGGGCTTTGTGTTGATAAAGGAAACACTTGTGCAAAGATGGGTTTGAATAAGGCAGATTATGATGAATGCATTATTTGCCTGAGTTTAAGCAGCATTAAGTAACCTGACCTCAGCCTGAAACTTTACAGCTTTTATAGTAAGAACTTTACTCGATAAGGAACTGTCTGCTATATTTTTCTGAATAAGATATTGCTCATAACATGTGGAAACAAAAACTTTCAATCAATTCCACAGTTAAGTCTGTCGAGCAAGCAGAAAAAGGGCTTTGTTGTGTGTGTCTTGGGTCAAACTATAGTAAAGGGAAAAAAATGTGCTCTGACTTCTCAGCAGATTTCCCCAGTAAACCAACCAAAGTAGAGCTGAGTCTTAAGAAAAATCAAAAGAAAGACCAGGGGCTGCGCAAAGGGCTGCATTAGTAGGGGCATTATTGTTTAACATAGTGGTACCACTGCACATTGGTTTACAACACTAAGATTTTTCAACTTTAGAAAGTTATCACAAAAGACAGTGCTTTTATCATTAGTCATGACAATCGGCAAGTAGACAGCAGGTTATATGGCGTTCATTTTACAAAGTAATCTATGTGCTGACACATATTTGATTAGCCAAAATAACACCTTCCCTGATGACATCGCCTTGTACTACGGCAAAAGATGAGCCAGGTTCAGTTTAATTGCCGGTTGACCCTGATTGGAATCAATGAAGGGTCTGACTTTTTTCAGGTTGTTGTCTCTCTGAACATGACGTTAAGAGTCATTTTGTGTTTTATTTGGTAACCAAAGATGAACATTTAGTGGTAAGCAAAGTTGAAATGCTTTCTGGATTGAACGTCTTCAAACTGAGGCTGAATCCATCACTTATCTGCGGCATGAGACCTGTGCAGACTCTCACCACCTGAAGCTAGCATTATTCAACATTAACTTTAACAACAGCATCATTTACAGTATCTGGAGAGGTTCATGGCCTCCAGTTGTCATCTTCCACTGTTAGCACTTTCCTTGGCGTTCACCAGGATTACTGTACATAGCCTGCAGACCTCCAATGTATTAATACTGGCAACCTTGGCATCATTAATCCAGCGTGTTACAGGCTTATATGATCCCAGCGACTGTTGCATGGCTTTAAGTATAGCATTACATTCCAGGGCAGCACCTACTATAGCCAGGGGACCCCACATCTGTAGCTTTATTATAGCTACCTCGCAATGAGGCAACTAGCTTTCTGGTAGCAGGACTGCTAGCTGCAGTATCTTTCAATCTTCTGATGATTCTGCAGTCAAGTCATTCTAACCAACGATGAGCTTTTAAAAGCAAAATCATTCACTGAGAGAAAAGAAAACACCCTGAAGACACTGCAGCTTCTACACGCTCTGTGTGTGTGTGTGTGTGTGTGTGTGTGTGTGTGTGTGTGTGTGTGTGTGTGTGTGTGTGTCTGTGTGTGGTAGAAATGTGGGGGTGGTGTATTCCCTCCCGATGTGTTCATTACAAGCACAGTACTGTGGTTTAATTAGCTTAATCCTCTTTTTGGGTTATTATGACCATAAATCATTGAACATACATGTAGGGAGGGATTAACGTGGCCGAGACACAGGGAGGAGCAGCTGCAGAAAGCCTGCACAGCATCAATACACTTAATGTCACATAGTGCACACCAGAGGCCATTAGAAACATCATTACAGCGAGTATACTGTACATGTGCTGCAGTTCCACATTATGTTTGTAGTCATATTCCTCTGTTCACATCCAAAACAATTTTTCTGAGCCGCAGCTATGATGTGAAGTCAGGTTTATTTTCTCATATGAAAATGCTCAATTAAGGAAGAGTTGTAACAATAATAGAGGTATAAATTAATTCAGTAAATCTCTTAAGTCCCCAGGCGGGATTGTTCTGAGTCGGAGCCGGCGTTTTCTGGTTCTCTGGGTGTTATTTTTTGCACTCTCTTGGATCTGGTTGGATCTTTAAAAGCAGTGGTTGGCTAATAACTGTATCCTCCGTGTTGTTCAAGCTGCAGCCCAGAAGAATATACTAAAGTACATACTTGGCTCCAGGTAGCATAGATAATCGTTTTTTGGAAGGAGTGTAAGAGTGTTGTCTTTCAAAAGTATTAGATGCACTTAATGAAATTTTAGGGGGAGCATCATCGCAGTGTGCGGGCAACTTTTTCTACAGCTGCCAAGAAAACTGATACAAGATTTGGATGCACTACCGGTCTAAATTTTTGACTCATACAGCAGCCGAACACACTCACATTCTTCCTACAATGGAAATCAAATATTGTTTAGAAAGTTCTTCCCGACACTGTTGCAGAAGTTCCCACAAATGTGTTGGAACACATTTCAGACTTATTTTTTAATTCTACCATCATATATTGCCACATAACTACCAACAGCCTTTTGTGATAATTAGCAGGTCCACAACTCATTTAAAGTGTCATTTAAAGTTTATGTTTTTATACATTTTTTACTTTTTCACATACATTTTTCTGTTTCTCTAGGTAACCATTGGTTTCTATTCACATCGCATGGTATGAAAATCAATCAGCAGACTGCTGAAACTAGTTGGAGTTGTATAATCTATCATTCACGAGTTTATTTGTGTAAATTGTAATTATCATTGCATGGAGATGTAGATTAGGCATACATCTAAATAAAAAGTCTACACCGCATAACCTCACAATGATGACGTCGTTTTGACAAAAATGAATGCAGATTTCATGTAAACTGTGATGGTTTATGTAACTGAAGTCAGTTTCAAGAATGGGCAAATTGATTTGCAAACCAATGGATGCCTATAAACAAAAAATGCATTCACATCTATATAATACTTCACACATGATTTTGCAAAATGAGTCTGATTTTCAAAGGCCTCAGCCCCCACCCTGGCCCCACCCTCAATAGGTACCACCACAGCCTCGTGGATTTCAGGAAAAAACCCTGTTGTAACCTCGGACCCCCACACAGACAAATACCTCTATACTCCCCTAGACCCCCTGAATCCAACCTCCAATCTACTCTCTCTCTCTCTCCCTCTTTCTGTCTCTCTCTGTTTCTCTCTCTTCCTCTTGTTCATTCAGTTTGGGTTGCCAAGCAACTGCATCACACTCTTCCATAATTGGTTGGTGGCTGGTGAATTGTCCATGCCTGTTAATCTCTCTCTCTCTCTCTCGCTCCGTCTCTCTCTCTCCCTTTCTCTCTCCCTCTTTTTCTTTCTCTCAGCCCCCCACCTACCCCCCACTCCCACCCCCAACCCACCCTTTCTCTCAGTTGCTAGGTGACTTTATCACGCATCCTTGCCTTGCCGTGCTATAATTGGCTGGCGTCATGGTTGCTGTGGCGTCAGGCCCAAGCTGGCCTTGCTTCAGTCCACCAACACTGTGTGGTGTGTGTGTTTTGGGCGGGGGTCCTATTGAAGGAAGATGGGGTGCTCTGGCCAATTACAGAAGACGGGTGTGAAACGGCCGCCTGTCTGGCACCTGCGGCCCCCACTCATACCCTGTATCAGACAAACGCACATGCAGGTTGAGAGTGTAGCATTTCTCCAACAGGCCTAGAGGATAAGCTGCTAAGTGGTTCGCTATTGTATGTTGAAAATATTGGTCCTATATTCAGTCCTGAGTGAGGGGGACTCTGTGGAGTGAGTAGGCGGATTCACACATACAGATGCTACCCCTGAAGATTCAACATGGACGGTTTTTGGTTCTTTAGAGAACTAAAAGTAATCTGTTGCACAATCTCACACTCACAGCTGTACCAGAGGATTTTGGGCTTCTACAAAAATATAGAACTTCCTGTTATACCTTCAAAGTCGGGTAAATATGTGTAGTTTGTCGCTTTAAGAACAAACAAAATGCAGCTGGGAACATTCTTGTACTGATTATTGGTCTTGGTCTCTCCCAGCTTAATTTATCTCATTTAACTACCAGTTTAGGTGAATTAGAAATAACATGAACAGAAAAATAACAACTAAATCTTGAATCTTGACCATTAAAGCCCAACCAGTACATCAGCAGGCCAATATTATCAGTCGATATTAAATTATCATAGTTACACTGGCATTGCTGAGTATGTCTATAAATAGGGGAAAAACAAATTGCACAGCATTAAAATGCAGCAACAAATGTTTTAGTGACAGTAAATTTCTAAAATGTTATATTGCTTGTTCAGACATCTTTACCACAAAGTTTGTTTATTATGTGTTTATGTAATAAAAAAAGAAGAAGAAGAAAAATGAGTTTTTTCTCAACTATTGATAATAGTCTTAAAAATCAATTTCAATCCAGTTTCAGCTGGACTATTGACCATCCATCCATCCTTGTCCTGGCCATGGTCACAGTGACAATACGGCGTGTACTGTAGAGCTGCCCGAACGCTTATCACCAGCAAGTTCCTCAAGGTCCTCCCGGGGGATCTGACCAGTGCTGGTAGATGAAGTCTCTCCAGGGTTTCCACCAAGTCTGTCCTTTTCTCCAAAGCGGGTCCGCCCCACTTGGTGTCTGAACCATCTCAGCTGGTTCCACTTCATGCTCCTTAAGTTAAGGAGTGGTAACTTAATAATAAGGTCTTCCAGAACACGGAGAAACCTCATCTGACTGACTACGCTAGTACCGGCTAATGTAGCCTCAAGCAGAGATGAGGAGCAGACTAGAGGTCTAGTAAGCTCAGTAGTGCAAATTCTCATTGAAATTTAAAAAAAAATGCAAAAGAAAAATCATGCATGTGAATATTTTCAAGAGGATGTAACAAGATCGCATAGAATTTTTTTTTTTTAATCTTCAAAGGTGTAGTCTTCAGCCCCAACTGAATTTAGTGCTGTCAAAAAAGGCTTAATACGATTTTATTCACTTACACAATAGCAGTCCCCAAGACCTGTTAACAGATTTTGATGTGTAAAATCAAAAATAAAAAACCGAGAATAACCCTAATGACAAAATGACATGAAATACAGAAGCCAGCGCAACAGACGCTGCAGTAGCCAGGAGACGGGAGACTTCATTTCCCTGAACCTCAGGATACTCTGTCAACTGTCCAGGATGGTCTTGTCCACTCACAGATCAGAAACTGTAGAGGGGCTGGCAGAGGAAGGCCTGTTTCCAAAAAGGCACAATGGTGAGACGGAAACAAAACCCAAATCCCTGTTGTGGAAATCAGCAACCGACTGCAGGAGATTTGACTGGGGAATTTGAATATGCAAATCCTGGAGAGCACAGCTTGTGATCTGGAATTCATTTGGTCCGAGAACAACTGCGTCACCCGGCAGACATGCTGTGTCGGTGGATGAAAGACGACTCCGTTCAAAGAGACACAGAAACTGGGGGAAATACAGGGGAAGAGGGCATTCAGTCACAGTTGGATGTCCCCGTAGCACATCATCTTTTACTTGTCATTGCATCACCTTGCTCTCAGAGCGGCTTTGCACCTGTGAAGGTGCACGTTCTGCTGGTTAGATTATTCTGCCACGATGATTAAACTGAAGTTCAGAAACTCAATCTCATGTTTAGTAGTTCTGTTGGTACGTGACGGAGCATCAGAGAGTGTGCCCCGCTGTAAGACTGGGGACTTATGGGTAAACAGAGTGGAAGATAATGAAAATGAAAATAAGCATAAAGCTGCAGCTGTAGGTATGTCTGAACTGACATTTTGTGCATTTATCTTCAAATTTCAAAAAAAAAAAGTTTCTTTCCTTCTCCAACTAGTGCAGTAGGATATTTCGAAAAGGTGCGACAAGATCACGTCATTAGGAAAAAAAAAAATGCAGAAACTCCTGATACTTTTCATACCTGTAGTCTTCAAATGATTTTCTGGCTCAGGCGCAACAAGATGATGACCACCTTGTTATTCCCACCAAAAATGTTCTGATTGGTTTGGTTGTTTTTTCCAATCGGGACAGCAGCTGTCAGCGAGCACCACACCAGAATTTGGACCGCTGAGATGTGGGTGGCAATTGAGAACTCTGGAACCAGGTTATACGTATGAATGAAAACTTCTCTGAGATGTTTACTTCACCATGGCATCACGGTTAGAGGACAGAACTCGGAGGAGACGTCCGTGACTGAGAAGAGAAATAACTGACGTACTTGCGAACACATGCTTTTTCTGTTGCATTTCCACCATAATGTGCAGTGCTTCAGTTTTCACATTAGTTCCTCTTTTGCTCTTGACCGGCATGTGTTTGTGTTTGTCTCCTTACGAAGATTGGTATGTGCTGTGATGGGAGCGGAGGGGCTGCTGGGACATCTGGCTAACTGACTGTAAGCTGCAGTATTACTCCCCATTAAGAGTCATTAAGACCCCAATTATAGTTACCACCCCTCAGTTCGCACACACACACACACACACACACACACACACACACACGCAGAAACACACACATGACACTGACTGGCACACACACGGGGTCTGCAATTAGGTTCGGCCAGTTTTTCCAACACGGTGTGCGCAGTGGAGAAAGGCCTGTGTTTGAAAGTGTTTGCTCACTATCAGTATTTTGAATATTTGAAATTCATGTGGAAATGAAATTGCTTTAAATAACTGCTTGGGTAACATTTTAGTACTGTGTCAAAAACCCCGGTTCCACTTTTCATTTAAATGAGATCAATGCATTGGAACAAACCAGCCTCAACTTTTACAACATCACAATTGCAACATCGTCCGGCAACACACTGTGTTGGCCAATCAAATGTGAGTCTGAAAAGTGAGAGCTCCAGCAACGCTTGTGTTTGAATTGTAGTATAAAGAACAACTTTATTGTCCGACCAGTGTGTTTCCGCTTATGGCCTTCATCAGGGTCAACTTGTGTTGCAGGAGGTTTTACCTCTTCAGTTTACTCTGTAGCTCAGGTGGTCTACTGTTCACCTCATGATCGTTGAGGAGGATAAAATGATTGCGGCCGTAACATCTTTACACAGTTGTAAAATCTTGTCTCTTGGTATTATAAGTCGCAGTGCGGTTTTTTTTTTGTTTTGCGATGAGCTGTCAAACTGGACCTCCTGTAGCAACACAGCCCCACCGACACAATATCCGCTACTTAAGGGTTGGAACCAAAAGAGCAACACGGGACACAGACACAGAAGTACAGATGTGCATGAAAAACTAAAATTGTATTGCAGTGTTATATATCATCCAGAAATTGCTTGCTAGTGTTTTGTTTCTCTGTTACAGATCTGGTAACTTAATTAGACTTAATTCAAGTGTCGACACTAAGACATACTAAATAGCTTGGAGAGGCCAAGTATCAGTTTATGTGGCTCTGGCCCCATGAGGATGAATGAGTGAATTTTCACTTGGATTTAAAATTCTTCAAACCTACAATTGATTGATGGAACTCAGTATCAAAGTAGCTTAATAGAGGAAAATGCGTTATTCTTTTTATTCTTCTCATTATTAGTTGTAGGAAAAATCTTCGGGGTGGTGCATGATTTGGTAGAAAGCCAGATCTGCTGCTTTATCCGCTGACCCCTGGCACACAGAGACACACTCTCATACAGGCATTTACACAGTCAGACATCATCAAGTCCCATCTGAAGAGAGTCTGCTCTTACACATTACTCACACACACACACACACACACACACACACAGCTGGAAGGCTTTCTATCATGGAGAGATAACTACAGGCTGAGAACAATAGACCATCTCTTCTTCCATCTGGTGAACTGGGGGATGAAACTTCATTTACATTTCAGATCCTACCACCTCAGGGTGTGTGCCTGCGTGTGTGTGCGTGTGTTTGTGTGTGTGTGTGTGTGTGTGTGTGGGCAGGGGGCTGGGGCGGAGGGTTGGTGAAAGAGAGAACAAAACGAGATTCATTTCAGCGTGAATTTAGGATTATGAATTAACACGCCGCTGTTCTGAAAGACTTCATTTACAGCTAATTGAGTGTATTGGCTCATTGAAATGGCTGTTGTGTTAAATCTGGTCTGCCCGCCTGGCCCCAGGGCTGTGTTGGTGTCTGGGTGCGTTTGGGTTTGGAAAAAGCCAGGGGTGGTGACCTATATTAGTGAACAGCTGTAGTTTAGACGTGTGAAATTAGATGTAGAAATTGTAATAAAATCTGACACCTCCTCTCTCTCTCTCTTTCTTTCTCTCTCTCTCGCTCTCTCAGGTGAGAAGCCCTATAAGTGCTCATGGGAGGGCTGTGAATGGCGTTTTGCCCGCAGTGATGAGTTGACACGACACTACCGCAAACACACCGGAGCGAAGCCATTCAAGTGCAACCACTGCGACAGGTAAACACATATCCGCAAGCGACTGCCGTATGCAAAAGCAATGACAAACATAAAGCTTACTTTATATTTGCAGGGCACCGATGCCCTTTATCTGTCAAGGACCTGTGTTCAACCTGCATTTCCCAACAAGTAGAGCCCAAAAAAATCTGGTGATATCGTAAAAAATTTCTCGTTTTGTCCAAAAGTCCAAAACGTAGAGATTTTGAGTTTACAGATTTATAAAATAAAGAAAAACAACAAATCCTCAGATTTAAAAAGCAGGAACTGGAGAGTTTGCTCAGTATTTATCAAAACTTTAATTATTGTTTTTCATTTTGTCATTTATTTCAGACTCTTTTTTTTTTCTCAATCAACTTATTAATAAAATTATTACCCGACTTTTTCAGCACCAGTCGATGTTACCCCAGGCTTTGACAGTCCCAACTACTACATAAGTAGTCTTATTTCCCCAAAATGCTTGAGGATTCCTGCGAGTGTTTATTCAAATTTACTGCCTTAGCCAGAATATGATGGGAGACTCTTGACTCTTAATCTCAGTCAATAGTGGTCAGTAAATAGCTCCAGTGGAGTAAGCTAACCGGTCATTAAACATTTCTGTCATTACAGAGTGTGGTAAAGGTGTGTAAAACACAACAAACAATAAAATCACTTGGGAATCTTTCACAGAACTAGGCTAACAATTTAATTTCCTCCTGCTTACAGACTAGGCTAAATACATCACAGAGCTACTCCCTGTACTGAACCGCAGAAAATCCAAAATGATCAAACTGATATCTGGTAAGACACCAGACAGGCTTGTAAATAACTTTTACTTTGCATAACACTTCCATGCTTCTCATTTAAATCAACAGAGTGATGGAAACATCAGTGGGCAACTGTATCACAGTATAACTTTTTTTTTTAATATATATATATATAAAAATGGCTTCTGTACATTGCTTGGTAATGCATCCAAAACAGTAGGGAGTCAGTCAGGGGCTCTGACAAATGCTAAATAAAACAAAATGTTTTCCTTCACCCTTGCTCTACATGCGTGTCATGTGGCATCCACAGACAGCGACATAATCTACAGCAAAATTCACATCTCTTTTCTTATGCAGGAAATCAAATCCCTTAAATAGTTTAAACAGCTTAACAGTTTAAAGACAAAATTCTGCAAATGGTTCATTCTCAAGTTTAGAAGGGACGTGAGCATTTTCTTGGAAACATTTTCCTCCCTCAGCAGCTGTGTACGGGAGGAGCTCAGGTGAGTTCTTATCTTTCAGGATGATAAAGGGTTCAAGACTGTAGTTTAAGTGTAGGTAGTCAATTGATTGATAAGGAAAGTTACAGTCTTTAAATTAAGCTGGTTCCTAATGGATTCACATTATGTGGCAGCCGCAGGAATGCATGTAAGACAAACGTTGTTTTGTTTCTGTTCAGAAATGGGCTGGAAAATTATTAGCTTTCAAGTCATGTTATCTCGTCAGTGGTGGAAGATTCTACTCATTGATCCCGTGTCAAAGAATTTTTTTCGCTGACTCACATCTGACACAGTTTGACCTCGGTGGAAAACAAATGTACAAAGAGAATGAGGGGATGTGTATTTCAAACTACATCTCCCTGTGGACAGAGGACAGGGATGTCTTTGGGAGTCTGTTGAAAGTCACATCGTCTCTGCTTGATGTTTGGTCCTCAAGGTGGTGAGTGTGTGTGTGTGTGTGTGTGTGTGTGTGTGTGTGTGTGTGTGTGTGTGTGTGTGTGTGTGTGTGTGTGTGTGTGTGTGTGTGTGTGTGTGTGTGTGTGCGTATATACGCTTACTCATGCCCCTGTGCTGGAAGTTAAATGGATTCTGGCTATTGGCAGACTGGTCACAGCTAATTGAGTGGCACCAGATGCCAGCTCCACTTCAACATACACTCTGTGTGCGTGTGTGTGTGTGTGTGTGTGTGTGTGTGTGTGTGTGTGTGTGTGTGTGTGTGTGTGTGTGTGTGTGTGTGGGGTTTGGAAAAATAGTGCAGGCACATGCACGCACGCGCACGCACACACACACACTTTT
Organism: Xiphias gladius; assembly: GCF_016859285.1. NCBI lineage: Eukaryota > Metazoa > Chordata > Actinopteri > Istiophoriformes > Xiphiidae > Xiphias > Xiphias gladius. Next base: position 21,441,076 of record NC_053415.1, on the reverse strand, counting down.
GCCCTAGAGATGGTGTAATTGGCTGTTGTGGGTTCCCTCTAGTTTGGGTTTTAGGCATTAAACCCTCTAGAAACCTGCTGGAAGCGTCTAATCCTGGCTGAGAGCTGAGACTGTATGGGCTTCTTTCTGGCACACACACACACACACACACACACACACATGTAGAGCCACAACACACACATGCTCACAGAAAAGAAAAGCGTTTGGAAGCAAAGTCATACTGACTCAGATGAACATTTAAATGTCCAGACGTAACAACAGCACATTTGGATACACGACATACACTGTGTCAGAAGTGAGGCTCTCCCTACTTTAAATTATGCACAGAACTGGGAGAAGTTATTTTCGGTGTCCAGGGCTTCTGGGGTAACGTTCCTGTTCATTTTCTGTATGGTCGTGTCGTTGGTCGACAGTTGGAGCTCTTCATGGCTTGGATGGGCGTGAAAATCTCCTGACTGCATCATCACTATAAAGGATAAACATCCGTCGTTAGAGAAATATCCTCTTCTTTGATTGAGAGTCAAAGGCGCTGTACATAAAAAATGCACAGGGAGAACTAAACTACGTTTCCCCAAGGGCATTTCATTAAGAAACATCAGATGGCAGAGCGTCAATTCTGCTTTGCGTGTGGTAACATCCATCTGAGGCTAGAGATAACGCTGTGTTTTCTCCGTAATTGCAACAACTGAGCATTCTGAATTTACTACAGCTCTGATTTCGGGCTCTGTCTGGTTTTCTCCTCTGTAGCTATGGCCGCTTAGGCTGATGGGTGCTCAAAATTTTAGTATTTAGTGGCAGACCTTAGACAGTACACACATTCTGATGCTACCAAAGAAGAAATAGATTCTTTGTCTATTTAGAAAATCTGTTTCCATCAGCCTTCATAACATCTTCCCTTTATCACTCTGCCACTTTTTCCACCTGGGCCAAGAAGAGTGACTTTTTGTTTTTTGGGGGGGTTTTCTTTTTTTTCTTTTTTTTTTAATGCTCAAATTACAAGGTAGGTGGAAACATGCTTAACATAGCCAGGATACACCTCAATTTTTACAGTATTAAACACACTCACGCACACATCTGTGGTGGGCGGAGCTCAAGAAATATTAACATGAGAATGGCAAAAAGTGGCAACCATGGAGAGGTTAACATTAGATAGACTGTTCGATCTGACACTGTTTCTCCTGGGGAAACACACTAACACACACACAACACACACGGCAGTCTGTCATTAATCCTGCCTAATCAAGCAGGGACCCCCTGATGTTTCCATGGAGCTGGAAGGAGGAGTGATGAGGAGGAGGACAAAAAAGAAGTGAGGAGGAGAAGGGAGAGTTTAGAGGAGGATGGGAAGGAGGAGTGTGGGAGGGGGTGTGTGGGAGGGGGTGGTACCAGCTGGTCTGGCAGCTCCGCCCCCCAACAGTGACACAGTAACTGGTACGGCCATCTGTCCAGCCGCTCAGACACACACACACACACACACACACACACACACACACACACACAGATTGGTGAAGGTGCCCAGTAGGTACCACACGGCCAGCTAAGGGCTGAGGCGTAACATTTGACTACAGACAACGGAGAGCAAAGTTCAGCTGTAAACTCACACCACGCTGACAGTGCTGACTTGAAATCTGAAAAATTTAAATGAATTGACATGTTGCAGGGAGTTCTGTCCACACTTAGTGCTTCCAACTTATATTCTAAAGCCGAAGTGTTCACACTGAAACAACAGGACAGCAGGAAAGATAGTTGAACTTCTTAGTCTTTTTTTCATTGGACAAAAATTGAGAAGTTGACGTTTTCAGACACCTATAACATTTGCTTAAGTGGCATTCCAGTGTTCAACTGGTGTTCAACCAAGTAGTTTTTGATGCACACAGACAAGAAGTCCCAAAGTGAAGTCCTTTGCTCTACTGTGTTATTGCACAATGAGATGACACTGCAATAACAATGGCGGCTTGTTTACTTCACCCTAAAATTTGGATTAGTCAGTTAAATTGTGGTATGATTGAGGATTATTAATTTTATCTGTTAGCCAAGGCAAATCCTAACTGCAAATTTCAATGAAATTTCAATCACTGATCGGCTACGCTGACTTTTAAAATGAACAATCACAGAGAGTCAGAGGCTGCAGAAAGCTGGATTTGTTTAGTACCCAACTATGTTTGTGACGATTGACCTTTATACATGCGCGCATTTGAAAAGTCCTGTTTTCAGAGATAGGTGATAGATAGGTGAAAACGTGATGTAGTGAGGAGTGATGGCTTGACTTCAGAAGTCATCGCGAGGATTTAACAAAACCCAGCAGGAAGCAGCGAGTTTAAACTTTCCCTGAACACAGCTGACATCTTTCTTCAACCCCTTTTGTAAATGTTGTCGGCATATTTTTGGATCAGATGGTGTTGGCTTCATGGAACAGCACTTTCCTCAGAATTCAATCACCACTGTTGGTATTTATTTTCCAGCAAACCTTCAAGCGGTACAGCCCTTGTCTTTTTTTTTGGGGGGGGGGGTAGCATTTTATAAAGAATAAGGTGCTCCAACCAATGGCAGAGGTATCTTTGCTGTTTTAATTTTTCAGTGTTACTTCGCAACAACCATCATCAGGAGGAAGTGGAGGTGGGGAGTTAAACAACAGCTGATTGCTCAGTAGCGTCAGTTAACAATAGCAGTGGTTTGTATGACTGAACATCGGCGTTTACAGAATATATCAGAACGTAGCAGCCTCAGCTCGATGCACAGGACTTTAGTTTGACATATTGATAAGAATTCAGCTTTGTGAGGATGATTTCTTGCTCAAGTTGAACCTTTTCAACTGGCTTTTTACTGGCTTGATGTGATGCTGGACCCTAATTGCTGTACTCTGAATCGGGTTTCCTGCTGGATCTAAAGGCTGACATTAAGAGAATGAATCACAGCAGAAGAATGAGAGAAACAGCAGATTCCTCTGCAGCGTGACGAACTTTCTATTGTACTTTTGAGTGTTTGGCTATGTCTGCTTGTGTCTGGATAGAACAACAACCTGCCTAAATGCACACACACTCACACACACAAAGAGTAGCCTTGACTAATTAATAATGAATAAAGCCTCTGGCAAGTTATTATATTCCTATACTCATATTGTTCTCCCACATTTTGTTTTGCCTCTCATTTAGACATATCATTTGTAATTCATTTTATTGTGCATGTTCAGCTTTAATGTCTTCACAATGGTGTAATAAAATTAAATTACTCCATTGTGAAGACATGACATAACATTTTGAATCTTATATTCTACATCACCAGCACCTGGTTTTATGTCTGTCTCATACCAGGTGCAGCCACTGCTGAGTTAAATGGCCCGGCATCAGGGCGCACTGCCGGCCTGTCTGCATTAGTCTCCATGTTCACAATACATATCTAATTAGTTTCAACAGTAGTATTTTACTCTGAGGCTGGAGGACTGAGTGCAGAGCTGTGGAGGTCTGGCTGTGATTTATGGTGGAGTTTTAGCTGTATTTAGGAAATCACTGAGCCGGACTTGGCCCGTATTCGTCTTTGTGCCCGGGTTTCACTGGTGTGTCATAATGAAGTAAGACTATGAATTCAATTCTCTGTAGTTTTGAAATGAAGTGGTTGAAAATCTCCGTAGTTTTCCGCATTACTAAATTTATGCGTTAAGCCGTGAGCTCTGTCTTATTCTGCCAGTCTCTGTCTGGCTTCGTGGTGAAATAATACGCTTACCTCTAGCTTTTTCCGCTGGGCTACGCTCATTCAGTTAAATCTGACTCTGCAGAAGCATCTATGGCAGCTGTAGAAAGTACTTTTTAAGGAAGTATCTATCAATTCTTGATCTATCAATTTCACATATTACCACTTGTTAGATAACTCTGAGGACCACGGAGGTCATTTTTGAGGGTGAATATCAATATTAGGATATGTGCTGGGGGACTGACTCGGGTGAGATGGTGTCACGCTTGTTGAGTTGGCATCAGCTGAGGTTAGCATGCCAAACTTTATCCATTGTGCTTCAGTGCTGTTCAAACCAAAGGGTTAGCAAGCAAGCAAAGAGAGTACTATTGGATGTTGGTGTATCAAGTGTTTGATATCTTCAAGTAACACTAGCTAGTTAGCCTGTGTGGCTAACGCTAGCTACGGTGCATACAGGTCACTTAGCCGTCCAACGAACAGAATATCAACTCTGCATGACCCCTGAAGTTCCCACCACCCTTAAAACCTAAACCAGAGCACACGGTGGACGGTTCAGCGGGCTCGGGACTGACAAGTGGTCCTAGCAAATATACGGAGCCAGGGAGCATCTCGGTGGACCTAGCGGTGTGGAGTCTTCCCAGCAAATACGCAGTGACAGTGTGTAGTGTAAGGGGCTGGAAGTGTGGAGCATTCCCAGCACTTCCAATGAACATTGCCAATGGAAAGTTCAAGGGGCCTGGGATTATGGAGCGTTCCCAAGGAATACACTGAGCCAGCGGGGATTTAAGGGGGCCTGGGAGAGTGGCACACTCACAGCTAATACACAGAGCCTCTGGCATTGATCAGCAACACTTGCCAACCTGATATATCATGGTTATTTTGTGCAAATCTCCAATAAAATGGGATTAATTGTGCCTTTGCACACATCTTCACAGTCAGTTGTATACATTTATGTAAGTTGTTTTCTTTTATTCTTTTTTTGTTTTTGTTGTCTCCTGCAGTGACTCAGTTTCGACATATTAATACAGTTTCATCATTACATTTTCTGTTTTTCATTTCTTTTTTTTTTTCATACATATATCATGCATATTTTGGATCTTAGATGAATATTTCTGACATGGTTTCTCTGTTTCTCTCTGCAGGTGTTTCTCTCGGTCAGACCACCTGGCCCTGCACATGAAGAGGCACATCTGAGGGCAAAAAGAAAAGGAGTGGGAGAGTGGAAGAAGCAAGAGGAGGAAGAGGAGGAGGAGGAGAGATAGGAGGAAAGAGGGATGGGCAGTCGAGCTACCAACCGCCCGCCTCATTCACACCGTCTAAAAAAAACAAACAAAAAAACCAGTCGGCGGCCATGACGCCTGCAGGGCAGCGCATCCATCTGAGACGGCCATCAAGATCGAACGGACTGACGGTCCTCCCATCGAAGACGGGGATTGGAGGAAAACGAGGAGTAGCTAGATTGTTGTTTTTCTTTAAACTTACACACTGACACACTTGCAATAGTAAACAGTCCACACACCCGTCTCTGAATGCATCATCTTGGTGACCCCCAGCTGCTGCCACGTGGTTCTGGGGGCTGGGACACTGCCAAACCAACATATACTTAACTCGCTTGATGAAACATTATGCCACCTTTTTTCTTTCTCTGTATTCAGTGTGTTTAAACCATAAAGTCACTTTGGGTGAGGAGATAGTTCAGTGGGGAAACTTTAAATATCCGTATAGTCAGCTGTTAGTGCTTTTCCGGCTTCTGAAATCAAATACTCAACTTTTTCTTTGTTTTTTTAAATGTTTTTCATACACGGAACATGAGAAACCATCATCTGCCGCAGTCAGCTTCAGTAATCTATGTGAAGAAAACAACAATACCGAATCTGCAGGAGAGAGACTGTACAGATTGACTTCTAGCATGGCTGACAATCGAACCCAGGGCTCAGACGCTGGGTGTTTTGGTGCACCCATGGGACCTCGGTCAGCGGGTGCTGCTGCAACTCTCAGGCTCTCCTTCAGTGGGTGTTTGCATCTCTCACCTTCACCGATACGCCTGCCGCCTCCGCAGGCCATCTGACAGAAATGCGCAGCGACACTTTCTTCCCTTTTTTTCTACTTAGAGGACAATAATTCTTCTTGTTGTTATTACAAAGAATGATAATTTGTTCTTTTCTCTCTTGGAGAAAATGTCTTAAAACTCACTGAATTGTGTTAGAAAAAAAAAAACTGAAAATCTAAGATGACTTCAACAGAATGTGTGGGACGAGAAGGAGAGCGTTGTTGGTCTTTTAATCCCCATGTGCACTGACTCCGCTTCTGCGGTCTGTAAGCAACCAGAGGATGAACAAAAAACAGAATCATACCAACTCTCAGAAAACGGATTTGTATTTTTTTGGACTAAAATAAAAGAAGAGAGCAGGGAGGTCTTCAGTTTTTTTTTGTGCTGCTCTTTCTGCCCTGCGATTCACTCCAGCTGAAAAACAAAACCCCGGCTTGACCCTCCGTGGACTCGCACACTACCAGAGTCAGGCGGAGGACTCGCTAAAAACTGGAAACCCGCTTGTGTTTTTTGGTTTGTTTTTTGGTTTTGCCTTTTTGCTTTTTGTTGATTCTAAAAGTCATCCCAGAGCGGTTTCACAGACTCTGAGATCTTATCTCCCTAGCAGCACTGCAGGGAAGCAGAGGAGGCTGCAGTGCTGCTTTTTGTTTATTCACGTGGGACAAAAGACGCCAACCAACCTCTGCGTGGTGGTGCCGAATCGACACGGTCACACTGGCCCAGTCAAATTTGCCTGTTTCGTATCCATTGACTGCACTGACTTTTTTTCAATGTTATCTGTGCTTTTTTTTCTACAGCGAAAAAAATATGGAAAAAGAGAAACACAAAGAAAAAAAATCATAAAAAGACTTGAAAAAATACAATACAAAAACAATGCTGTCTCGCTCTACACATTGCATACAGAACAAACACACATACTCGGTCAACACACACGCACTAACACTGCAGTTTCTTTGCTCACGGCTCTTCTTGAGATAAGACTAATAAGATTTAGGAAAATAATTATTAAACTAATGAGCAGAGTTGGAAAACAAAACACTGCATGGCAGGCTTTATTGCAAATGCACACACACCAGCTCATGAACACACGCACACACATGCACACTCTTCCTGGAATTATATGTTCTGCTCCCAAATCTTTTTTCACAGTAGGAATTTAGCAACTGTTGTTTAGTAGAAGAGTATCTTAGCTCTCAGCTGGAGGTAACAAACGATTTCAAATCCTTTTGAGGTGAGAAATCAGCTTGGTCTCAGTCCCAACAATCAGCCACATATCCCTCGCTACAGATTGTGCCTCTCATTTAATCAGCATTTTTTACTTCAGAGACTCCGGTTACATTGTTGGTTACGATTGAGTGTATCAGCCACTGTTTTCAACAAAAATAAATAGAAGTAAAACAATTGCAGCAGGTCTTTTAGTGAGATGTTGATAATCCTCAAAGACCCGTTTATCCTGCCACATGTAAAGTAAATATGAATGTCATCAAGGTGAATCCCCTATCCCTTGACCCAAACAAAGATAAACAAAGAAAAACCCCTAGGGGAAAACAGTCATTTAACCTGAAAATCAGGTTGTTAGGCAAAATGTCATTGGGATCACAGACTTTTTTTTGTTCGATGTAGATGCTGTCAATGCACATTTCACACTATTCCACTGATCAAAAGTTGGCAGTTGTAGCACACAGAGAAGCATTGCAATGTACCAAATGAGACAAAGAAGAAGAAGACTTTGTAGCTAGCGAACATGTCTTTACACAATGCAGCATCTAAAATACTCCTGTCCAGCCACACACACACACACACACAGATTTTAGAGGTGCCCTTTGTTTCACCCGAGAAATCTGGACTTGGTGCATCTGGCTGATGGAAATCAAATGTAGTATGTTACGGATATCTTGACTCAAAACTACCTACGTCACTATCTTTTAGTAGAGACATGCAATATGTGTGTGTGTGTGTGTATATATATGTGTGTATATATATATATATATATATATATATATATATATATATATATATATATATATACACAATATATATATGATATATGATATATATGATATATATATTATATGATATATATATATATATTATATATATTATATGTATATATAAATAGTTAGGCTGACACAAATATTTTGAAAACTATTTCCATGAGCATGAGTAGGAACACAGGTAAAAGGTGTTTTAACTCACTGTACATTGAAGGTAATATTTATGTTTTATATTATGTTTGTTGTATATTTTGTTGTTGCAGGATGGAGTCTTATGGTCCATTTACACCAACATTTCCAATGGTGACATTTTGCACAGAATTCAATTAATCTGAACAGAATTTTCACAATAAGAGAATTCAGTCATGATAGCAAAGTCAATCTGCTTAACTCTCGTGCAGAATAACTTTAGCAAAATAAATAAGTAAATAAATACATTTTAATACCAAAGGCCTTTGGGTGGTTTGCTAACAGTCATTTGCAAGCTTCCTAGCTAATAATGTAGCTTGCGAGCTTGCTAGCTTGTGGCAGTGCGTATAACTGCAACAGTGCATGAAGGGATACCATTTCGCTGAGCGCTTAGAGAATTACGGGCAGGTCTTCAAAAATCGCGGGGTTTTCAATGTTATACTAAATGTTTGATGAAAATAATGGCTTCTTTATGTGACCTGAATGTAATCATTAACATCAAAATCTCAAACGTAAAAAATGATACATGAGAGGTGGAAACTGGTGCGAGCACATATCCACACCACCTGCTTCCTTTGTTCAATGGTTGCAGAAAAAAAATAAACTCGCCTTGCAATCGGGGCATTACTGATACCGCCAACATCAACATCAACACTAACACTGACACCGCTGGTCCATCCGCCCACCACCACCTATATGCCCCGTAGCACATGCAAACAGTCTAATACTCACTGCTGCTGACTGGTGCAGCTGGGTGAAGGTGCAGGGTTCCTGAAGCTGGCAGGAGATTTCACATCCCATCATGCCCAGTCATTGTGCCAGTCGGCCTTGCCTGCCTTCATTAGGTGAAACAGTGAAAACATTCCCCCTCAGGGGGTTTTATGGTGCAGCTTCGAACAATCGATACCAAAAACCTCCAGCGTGGAACTGCCCTTAAGCCACGGCAGAGTCTCCCCGGTCGGGAGAGATCAGCAGGAGACCGGCTCCATATGAGGCCTCTGTATCCAGCGGCAGCTTTCTCTACTAATTCTCTCTTTCTGCTAAATATGACGTAAAGCAACCCACCTTTGAGATGAATCCAGTGTTTGACTTTTGATTTTATTTAATATTTACTGGTTTCCGTTACAAAAGCTGCATTGATGGTTTTTTTCTTTAGCTTGGATGATGCAAAGTCATGCCAAAATGTTGAGACATGCAAAGGGATGCAGGAGGAGCCCTCCTATAGAGGACGTACAATCATAGAGGGATGGGGATCGTAGCACTTTTGTGTGGCTTTTGATGGCATGAATGTGTGTGTGTGTGTGTGTGTGTGTGTGTGTGTGTGTGTGTGTGTGTGTGTGTGTGTGTGTGTGTGTGTGTGTGTGTGTGTGTGTGTGTGTGCGTGTGTGCGTGTGTGTCCCATTAGGCATACTGTGAGGGAGGCAATGATTCAGCAAAGTGGTTGATAACAGATTTTTAACTGCTGAACATGTGAGATCCATGTGGGAGAAATGTTGGTTGATGCATTTGCTGTTGGAAAATGCTTTTAATCAAAGCAATGGCCTACAAATGTGTTTATTAGGTTTTTGTTCTGACTCTTCGTTCGTTCATACATTCATACAAGTCTCTTTGACTTAAGTCAAAGAGAGAAAGTCTTGCACTTCATATTAAAGCACGCTAAAATCAGAATCCTCTCTGCCAGTTTCTTAGGGTAACTAATGGCTCATTATTTTCTTTTTCGCCTTCCCCAAAATCTCAGGATTTGTCAGTATTTGTTCTCATTACTTAAAAAAAACTGGTGAAATAATAATAATAATAATAACATCCAGACGTAAATCAGATCTTAAAAATACCATTCTGCTCCACAAACACTGTAGTTTAATCATTTCATACATAAAGGAAGTCAGACGCAAAATATGAAGCTCATTTGCATTTTCTACTCATTTGTCCTGTCACTTTGTATTACCAGATGCATTTTCTAAGCTGCTAATACCCCAAGAGGACCTAATTTACGGAAAGCTGAAGGGATCAGTGTCTTCTTGCAGCTGGAAGCAAATGTCTGCATGCGTGGTGACTTAAAATTGAAGTTGAAAAATTGTTTAAATTGATCTGCTCCTTTTAAAAGTTAACGGGGAAAATCGATAAACAGTGAATATGATTAGCCCTAAGTACACTCTAAATGGAATGCATCACTTTCAGCACATTTCTGTGTTGTTTTTGGGGATAACACACCGCGCAATTGTGCCCCAAACTACGTAAACATACACACATTGAAGATTTCATTTACCATTTTAGAGCGTAAATTTTAAAAGATTCCCAGTTAAAACTGTAGTGCTGGCCAGCATGCAGCAAATACACCTCGTAGTTTCTCTCCTCTTTAACTAAAATCCTTCTTGACATGTGACAGATTTCAAAGTCACTTCCGATACAAATTCACATTTCGTTCCCTTCATGTCTCACAGCCTGTTGAAGCAGGTCTTCTGTCACAGTGTTGCTCTGGGTCTCCTGTCGTCTCTCAGGCTCCTCCAGGCCGGCTAACTGCCGTCCCACAGCTCTGATTAGCATTAGCACTCCCGGGTCCTGTTCTCTCGTTGCAGTTCAGCTAATGAGATAGCTCTGGGTCACAGGGAAACTGAGTGGTCTGGAAAAAAAACAGCAGGGACCTTGAGCCGGACCAATTCCAGCGGTCCGTACCCAGTGGACAGATTTTATGTAGAAGAAACAGAAGATCCCGTTAGCACCGAGAAATGTCAGGAGACCGTGAGATATTTGTCAGAGATTAAACTTTGATGAAAAAAGGATTTAAAAAATCATTTATCCACATGAATATCCAAATCCTTAAATCAGCCCTTGCATTTTATCTCATGTATTACAGATAAAATAAATTACCATTTATCTGCAAAGTCCTATCAGATGTTTAATCCACTCTGTCCCCCAACCCTCCCTCTTCCTTCCCAGTTTAAGTGCCATTCTTGTTTCCCTCCATCCCTCCATCCTCACCCCATCTCTCCCTCTCTGTCCACAGCAGTTGTCCATGCACTATCAGCTGCGGGAATGCTGAATGCACACTTTACACATTTTGCCCAAAGATTTGCATATTTGCAAGTTAACTGCTGTGAATGTAATAGATGTAGAGGAACGAGTTGAGAGGCAGAGACGCAGAAAATTAGTGATGGACGGAAGGTGGAATGAGAGGGATTGTTTTTCTTACTTGCTCGTCCCATTAAATCTTAATTACCAGTATGCTCCAAATCTTCATGCTTCGTGTCATTCTCAGTCTCTTGTCCACTGTCAGCTGGAGCCGAACTCATTGTTCACAAATGTAAAATAATGTTCTCATGGTCTTATAGGGTGCCCAGTATAGTGGCGCTAGCAGCTTAAGCAGGAGTGAAGTAGCTTTAGTTTAAGTTAGCTTCTTAGCACACTGCAAATAGCACTATCAAGTCTCATATTTCAGAGTGAAAGGTGGACTGGAGTCTTCAGAAATGTTGACCAATGTTACATTGCCAACTTCAAACACATTTACCATTCCCATACGTCAAGTGGTCAGGCTTCAGAGCACATCAAGAGGAAACTCTACCCTTTGGGACTTACTAAAGGTGCTTTCACACTGGCAGGCTTGTCCAAATGTGGGAACGGTTTGCCCTAAAAACTTTTTGTTTTTTCTGGACTCTGGTGCAAAAGAAGAAACTGTACATAAGTCTATCTGAATTCGGTGATCTGAAATCAGCTCCAGATTACCTCTATGAGCAGAGAGTAACATACAAGGTCAACTTGATGGCACATGACAGTTTTTTTTGAGTACCTAGTTGACTGCTGACGTAGAGAAACAAAACTCTTTCTACAAGTGCTCAGCAAGATTATAATGTTCTATGTTTTCCTTGTGGATGTAAAAATGAGCACCAACAAGTCTTCCTGGTCACAGCCAGAAAGAGTTACGTGAACATACCACAGATCAGGGGCTTGTTTCACCAAATTTGCAACATCCAAGAAGTGATTTGCTAATAATTTCCTCTCGTATTGATTTTAAGATAAGCTTAAGTTTTTATCAAAAGAAATGCCATACTAGCGACTCATGCATTAAAATGTTAGAACTTGCAAATGTATCTGCAATTTTCAATTGACCGTGATTTGTGAAGCAAAATACCGCAATCTGTGTGAAGCAGTGCTCGCAAGATGCTTTTGTGAAACGGGCCCCAGACCGTCAGAGCTTTGGATTGAAACCAATAAGCCCAGTGTGAAAACAGCCTGTAGACATCCTCTTTGACCACGGGCAGTTGTTTGGACATAGTCCTTTGAGGGACCAGGCTTCAGTTTCCACAGTTTTCCACCATATCACCCTGAAGAAGGATTGTTACTTCTGGCAGCTTTTGTAAATAGTGTGAGATCTTACATACAGATCGCTCTGTGTGAAATTAACCGTACGTGGCGACAACACTGTCTCAGACATTTCAGCATTTCTATAGATCTGCTTTAGTTCTCGCAAACATTGCACTACATGATCATACTTAGCTATTGCACTCTCCATGTGCGCGCACTGCTAGCATAGTCTGTTGGAGCACTCTGTCAAATATCCACTTAACATTTGTGACACGTCCAGGATGCACTTTGCCACCAAGAACCATTTACTATAGATCCACTTGCAATAGGTCAGAATGACATATCTAAATAACCTTCCAGTGAAATGCCTTTTTTCATCACTATTATTCTGGGGGAATATGTTGTACTCAGTCATGCTGTGACTTGGTTAAACTTTCTTGCTATCAGTCGCATCCCGGAGTGTCTGTCTGTAACTACTGTGTTTGTCCATGCTTGATGTGTCAGTATATAAGAGATTCACAGACCTTTACCCCTCTCCTTGTGTCCGTATGTTTCACCTCACCCACACCATACCCTCTCCACCAAAACCAAAACCGTGAGTGCCCTCTGGGGCCCAACATGCCGATAGCCTACAGCTATCCAGCTGTACTGGGATGTGCTCTCAAGAGCTGCGTGTATGCAGCTTGGGAGCTCCAAGTAGTTCTTTGGTGAGATTGCAATAACTTTTCCCCCCTTGCCAGCTAAATGTCCTCGGTCAGTACAGTTAAGTTGAGTTGACCCATTCCAGTAGGTGCTTTTCCATCTCTGCCAGTTTATCCGCTTAGTTAGTCTCTGATGCCAGTTGCATTCTTGTTAAGTTATTTTAGTTAAAGAACTATCTTTTAGAGTTTGGCCCATTGTTTTATCTCTGTTAATGTGAAAGAGGGTTGGTACCAAAAAGTTCTATTTTTCTATGTTATATAGCTCGGTCATGCGACACGGCACACTGTCATTATCAATCTCTGTCAATGACAAAGTTAAACCAATTACGAATGGAATTTGGCATTATTTGATTAGGGGATTAAATTGTCTCAGTTCCTGTGCAAGAAAACGAGCTACACTAAATCAGAGACCTTCTGCCTCGGAAAATGTGTTATTTTTGTTACAATTCTCCAAAATTTTCAGTTCTCGACAAGTCTGAAAAATATTTAGACAGGTGCGTAATCTGCCCACCAAGCTACAAGTTCTAATTTTCTTACTCCTGGGATGAAACTAGAAAAGTAATATTCTCCACACTGTAAACACTCGCAGTCAATTTACTGAAAGCTACGATTTTATGCCCGACTAAACCTACAGATGTAGATGGATTCATTTTAATTTTATTGAGACTAATTTATGGGATAAACAGTTACCATCCAACAGGTAACAAGTTATTTTATACCAAGTCTTATTGACAAGTGTGTAGGATCGAAAAACTAAAGATTCTTTAGTTTCTTCATAACTTGTTAAAATTTAAATTGTTTGATTTTTTTTTTTCCCCCTTTATTTATTTATTTATTTATTTTTTTACCCACAAAAAATTCTGCCAATCATTCCTACTGGTGAAGACAACATGTTGCTGCTCACTAGGTGCTTTTCAGAGATCTAGGACACAATGGAGAAGACACAACACAAATTTAAATCTTTCCTTTGGTTCAAGCGCATAACAAAAGTTTGGGTTGATTTTGGTTAAATTTGAGGTTTTAGATGTTAAATTTAGTTTTAGATAGTTTTTTAATAGTTTTAGATTGAGGTTTAGGCTTGATGTTCATCTAGCTTGCCCAAATGGATGATGTTGTAAAGCTGTATTGAATGGAAAAAAATTGTCCAAAACCCCTGCAATTCATCTGGTGAGTAACATATTACCATAATCAATAGGAATGATGGCCAAAATAAGACCCGGGTTGAACAGAAAAAGACATTTACCTTTAATATAATAAACATCAGCACCCACACTTACTCAAACAGAAATCTGGTGGTTTTGGTGCCAATCCTCATGCTACATATTATGTAAAGTGACCAATCCAGTGTCGTTATTGAGTGAAGGCTGGTATTTTAGCACCTTTGTAGCACCGTGGACACCTGTGTGTGTGCACTGTGGCGTGCACTGTGGACACCTGTGTGTGTGCGTGTGCACCGTGGTGTGCACCTATGTGTCCACATTCAACTCTAACCACACCTGTTAAGAAATGACAACGACATGTTTTTCTGGGATGAATGGACATATAGAAAAGTGATGAAAATCGCAGATGTTTTTTCACCATCACAACATCCCTCTCACCTGTTCTACAGGGGCTCTGTAACCCTGATACCTTTCATATCAATCTTCAATCCATAAACTGTCACTCTCATCCGCCTTCTACCCTCTGTCACCGTCATATCTGTTGAGTTTTTTTTTCTTTTTTTGAGTTCTCTTACGATTCTTTGCTGTACAAAGTGTTTAAAATATTATTTGTATTATATAATGTTAGTATGGTAATGTTCTTTATTAAGGAAGAAGAAAATTTATTTTTGTTACTGGTCTGTTTCATAATTCTTTTCTAAATTGGTATTGTAAGATATCTATGCAAGAACGTTAAGTGGAGCATTTTTATTTAAGAATGTAATATGTGTAATAAATGGTAGAATCTGGTCATGGCTCTCTTGTGTTTTGTGCTGATGAAGGTTATTTGTAAAAACTTTACTGAACCTTTTCTTAATCCTTAACACGCTTAAAAACTGCAAACTCATCAATTGTTTAAATTTGCTGGTTTTGATATAAAATCTGGTACCCCCATAAATCATGAATTTTCATTTCTGCAGATCTACTTCTGTATGTAAGTGTCCGGTCATCGCTTCGCCTGGGCAAATCACAGACACACCTGTGATTTGATGCAGGATCCTGCTTGACGGCACATTTGAAAACCTAGCTAGTAATTCAGCTTTAGCAAGCCGTTTTGTTTTCGTTTTGTATCTGTAATGTTCAGTGTTCAAGTTACTTGAACATTGTAAAAAGTTACTCATAACATGCCACAGAGGTAGTAAACACAGGTAGAAATAGAAAACAAGACACTGCAATTTAACAGGCAGGTGGTCCTACAATTGGGAGGGATTTACTGACCATCCAGCAACTAGCCTAGCTTCAGTGACAGCACACACCTCTCTAGAAATCCCGACCTCAGAAGCACGGTTTCACTCACTCCAACTCTTAAAAAAAAAAAAAAAAAAAGTGGTGACCCCTGAATGTATGCGTACCTGTGGCTAACATTTTTCCCAGTAGTCAACCAAGAACGCACAAAATTTGAATAAGACAATTTTGGAATTACTTTAAGTCTAGTAGAGGCTACCGCCTACGGCCTACCCCACACCTCAACCATTTCCTGGACCAGTCTGGCCACTGAACAAAGAGACCAAACTGATGTCAACCCCCCGTCCAACTCCTGGTAAGACAGCGGACAAAGTGGCCCCTAAATGTCAAAGTAATGGAGCGTTACTGAAATCTGTAACTGTGATGTAACTGCTCAATTTCAACTTGGAATCTCTTACACTACTCATTACTGTCCAAAGTCACATTTCTGTAGCGCATCACTGAGTAATGCGTTACTGCCTAACGCTGGTAATGTGGCTGTTTAACTATAGCTGCAGTAATGTTACCTTGTCCAAATCCACTGATCATTGAAGTGAGCTAACTTTTAAGTTCTGTGTTATCCAGCAAAAGCAGCGTTTGCGCAGCAGGAAGACATAATACTTAATAATAGTAATAATAATAATAAAATATCTCTCCCTCACCATCTCTCTCACCTGTGTGATGCATCCGATGTGTGCTACAAGTGTGTGCAGTCGAGAGAAGGAGAGAAGTGGGGGAGGACCAACATCGCTGATTATCCACGAAGTTGCTGATTAATCAACTAAACGTTTAAGCTCACAAATGCTGCGTTCAAACATAATGTGGTCAAACTAAATGTAGTAGAGTCAAGTCAGAGTATGTCCATTCAACTCAGTGAATGAGTGAAAATACAGCAGACCAGCTGTAACAGAAAGGAAAAATGTTCACATTTTCCTTTCCCTTTCGCTGTCACCTTTTTCATCCCATTTGCGTCCCTTCACTTATGACAAGGCAGGCAGAAAACTCGGAATATAACCTTCTAGAAAATGACTGAAATCACCCCTGTATGGACACCCAGATGACTTTAATTATGAGTAACATGGTGGCACATTATCCCTTCATAATGGCCCTTCAAGGCAGATGGGCACACCTTGTCCAGCCGCTGGCAAGAGCACAGACGTACAGAGAACCACTGTCACATAACTACGGCATGGTAATTTAAGTCTTTATTACGAATTAGAAACAATCTCATGAATATCTATGGCTCTCCCCTGCCTGTAAACGGCAAAGCTCCTGAGACTGCCCCGGTCTTTAATTAGAACTAACTTGTCAGTGACTGAGCTGACATACCAACCAAGACACGCAGGCTAAATGAAGTAATCGAATAATAAATGGCTAATTGGGGATCAATTAAGTGGAAGAAAGGGAGCTCATATACAGCATCTCTGCTCTGCAAGTTTGTCCTCTTACATAGAAATTGCTAATTAACTAATTAAAAGGGACCAAATTGTAATTGTATTTCTCTGGAAGGACAGACTTGACATTCATTCCTCTGATTTAAATCATCTTTGGCTTTTCTGTAAATACAGACTTTGCATTTCCACATACGCTCATGTTTTCTTTGCTTACAGAGCGAGCCCTCATGATGCCGGATGAAGACATTCCAGCAAAGCCAACGCACAGGATTATTATCATTTCTCAGCAGTGGGCTGTGCTGGCTAGAAAATGGGAATTCACAATGCTGATTAGTGTGGGCATTTTGAAGTTTTGCAGGCTTATTCGCTTCTTGTCAGAGGTGGAGAAGGAAGACGAGTGAGCTGCTTATAATCTTATTCAGCAGCATTAGTCTGTGTAGCGTGGGTAAGTGTTTACAGAAACAGCAACCATCAGCTTTCCTTAACAGCAGAAGTAAACAGAAATGTGGTGAATTGCCCCATAGCATACTCTATAGTTATCTCCCAGAAGGCCCATGTCAGCTCATTTGAGTGACTCTCGGGCCACACCGTCCACCACTGCCTGTCTAATATAATGCTGCTTTATACTAACAGAGGAAAAATATCACAGCTGTGCATAAAACAGCTGCAGCTCTACAATGACTCATGTGGACTAAATAAAAGGGGAAAAAATGTGAATCCAGCAAAAGCTAATGCGAATATGTCTGTTTTACCTACGGAGCTACGCATTTACACTGTTCTGAAAATATAGTTTCTATGCCAATTTTATATTTATCTTTTCATTTATTTACTTATTTATGTTCAGTGGCAACGCTTTTCAAATTCCTGCTTTCTACAATATCTACACAGGGCAACCACTAGATAATGGGGGGGGGGCTTTTTTACACATCCAGCAGTTACACAGCAACATTATTATTAATTGAGTTGAGTCTCAGGTGTAAGTCCATTATTCACCCAGTTTTAGCTCTGTCTTTGGTCTCTACCAGCTACTTAAATTATCGGGCTGTTTACCTGCTAACTACACCGCTGTGTTTGCCAGGTAGTCACTAACTGTGTCTGTCTGCCGTTTGGGGCTGGGCAGGTGACATACAGTGGGTCTTTAGAGCTTTTTCACTAAAAACAGCTGCCTGCTCCGGCTAAAAACGACGCCATGAGAGCGATGAGAGTGAACAGAAACAGTAAGGGTTGAGGGCTGGACAGCTACTCAGTGAGCTGAAACTAACTAAAAAGCTCAGCAAAGCCGACGGGAGCTTCACATTCAGGGGATAATTCTCTGTTAGCTCATCACTACAAGTGACCCCATTCGCATTGTCTCATGGTTTTCACATTGTCATTCGATACAATGTTGTTATAAAAATTATAGCCACTTTAAGGTTAGGGGGGGAAATGTGGTTATGGCAAATGAGGTATGGTTAAGATCAGGCAACTAAAACACAAAGTTTATGTTGAGGAATGATCATGGGTAATAAAAACAAAAATGTTAACTGAAGATCTGTGACAGGAGTTGAACTTTGGTGTCCTACACGGAAGTCAGGCATGCTGACTTTCATCCACCACACCTCCACACTCTTACTTTCCACATCACTTCATAAAGGACACAAGATTTCCTCTATTGGCACTGAACATAAACCATTAGAGGTCCGTGGAAAAAATGCCTTTAAGCCTCATGTTTATCCTCAAACAGCTACAGTTCTGTACAGCTGAAACTTGCAGTGATTGTGGGCAATGAGAAAGAAGACTTCTTCCTTGAGCCCATGAGTTTGACGGCTTATCAGATGCCAAAACACTGCACATGCTTGATGGTCCAACGGTCCCTAACATGACTAGGTGTAAATTCGTAAATCTGGATTGTGTGGGTGGCCCATCAGATTTTTAGGGGTAAGCCTGGCTGCCCTTGGCTGCTCCCCAGATCCGCCTCAGTGGTTGGACTTTCGTGCAAATCTCATGTCCTATCTATTGTTATTCGTTCACTGAAGTCAGGTGGACAACCTCAAAATATGTCCCTTAGTTTTTTTTTACTTTTGAAAAGTCCTCCACTGATTGTGCATTACTTTTTCAAAGCAATCATTGATTTACGCGTAGAAAAGGGGAATCAGTTTTACAAAGTGGCACAATGTTAACATACTAAAAGCCAAATTAGCTAGCTGCTGTCTTCCTTTGTGTGGCTACCAAGAACAATTTCAGATCGTCTCCTACAGAAACACAGCCAACTGCACGCAGAAAGTGAACAAAGAAGTCTGCTCCAAAGGTAAAAGAAGTCTCCTCTGAAAGAATAATCTAAACCATGAATGAGGTCTAGACTGATTTTCCAAACGGTGCTAGTGGGATTTAGAATTCAGGGACGTTTATTTGGTTCATTACAAACTGTGGAAGATGTTTAATGAGTCCTGCTTTTTTTTTAATTTGAATTTGATTTTATTTTTTTTGTAGCGATTTAGCAGCATATCTCATCAATCTGAGCTGTGTGAGCGTGCTACATGCAACCTCCAGAGTTCCTGCCAAACACACTGATCTAAAAATACAAAACTACATGCACAAACATTTCTCTGTCTCGCTCTCGTTCTCTCTCTCTCTCTCTCTCTCTCTCTCTCTCTCCCGCATCATCTTGTATTAGGAGAAAGCATTCTCCCCTGAGACAGCAAGTCATAGTTTTCTAACCCGCAACCTGTTTGTCTTCCTGAATACTGTTTTAGCAGTAAAGCTTCACAGCTTCCTTGTTTCAAAATTAGAGTCACAATAAGGGAAAATCAGCCTTTTTGTATAAAATTTACCAGAGTGAATGTGTAGGTGTAGGTCGTGGGAGGTAAGAAGCGTGACATCGGTTTCCATTCGTTTCCACACTCCTTACTGACACAGGAACCTGATGGAAAATTTTTGATTGTTTGTGTGTTGATACAAAAACATAAAGGAAACCAGTGGTGGAAAATAACTAAGTAAATTTACTCAAGTGCTCCACGTAAGTACAATTTTCAGGTACTGGTACATAACTTAAGTATTTCCATTTCCTGCTACTTTATACTTTATACTACACTACATTTATATGATAACATAATTACTAGTTACTTTGGAGATACAGACTAATAATACAAAATTTAATCAACGAATACACTGATTATGCATTATTATAGGCTAAGATAAGACTTTATGTGGTATTGCTGCTTTTACTTAAGTAAAAGACCTGAATATGTCTCCCGCACATTAGGGAAATATGCTTTTTTGCCATCTGATCCAGAGTTTTAAGGAGATATCTATCAAATTTAAATTCTGTCTGCTCAGTTCAGAGGTTCGGCTTAGCATCTAAACTAACAGCACAATAAACTGCTAGCCCACTGAAAAAGTACACCTTCCTGTTGCGAACAAGGCAGTAATCAGGCTTTTTGGGCAGGACTGTGAATAATAATTCTTTATTATCCCTTTATAGATCAACAATGAGCAGAACAGACAGAATGAATAAATTAGGAAAACAGAAAAAAAAAAGAAACATTAAGATCGCCGGTGTCTTTTGACCACAAGGTCTGCAGCCAGAAGGTTTGGTATGAATATTCTTTGTCTTTAGAGAGTGATCCTATTTATTTAGGTGATTTATTAAGTGTTATTAAACATTATTAACAACACAATATTCCCTCTTAGAAAGTAGCCTACAGAGGAGATTGTTTTGGTGCACTTGTGATGTGTTTGTGATGAACAAAGGAACCATCCGCCCCCATTGTGTTGTTCTTGGACAGGTGTGCTTCACTGCTGTTGGTTTCCTGGTGTGCTGGATCGTTTCAGGTTGCCAAACTCAATACAGCTCCTGCCAGATTCTGGAGGTGGGAAGCCCTGATTAGCTGTGACTCTGTCTTCCTGAGTTTCAAACACTAGCTTTAAGATTGAGGCAGTGTTGTGTTGATAAAGTTTGCCTGCTTGTGTCCTGAGCCTAGTTTTGTCGCAGTCTTGCTAAAACAGTTCCATGTTTAACCAAAAAATATCAAATTTTTCTGTCTATGTTTTATGGAAGCTTGCATGTATAGTGATGTTAATTGAGGGGGGGGGGGGGTGGGCAAATGGACTTTTCTGAGACCTCAGTGGCTTAGCCAGCAGAGGTCAAAGGTCAGGAGTCTGGACTCTGGGGGGGTCACTGGAGCAGAGAGAAGTGGTTTGTGTAACTTCTGTCTTTACATGTTCAGATAGATGAACTAATTACAGCGAGTGTCTGCGGAGGTCCACCGACAATCAAGTCTTTAGCTTATCTGCTGCTTACAGCCACTCAGGAGGTCAAACACACATTAGCCTGCTATCACCGCTAATCTCTGTCTCCCTGTCAGTCTCTGCTTCCTCCCCACTCCACTTCAATAGCTTTCTCTCTCTCTCACAGACACACACACACACACACACACACAGTGAATGCACATGTTTTTCAATAACCTGGTCACCTTTGTTTTTTTTTGTTTTTTTTGCAGTAAACTGATTTCTTAAACATCTTTTAAAGAAGAGAACTGGTTCCCTTCCATAATTCTCAGGAGCTGGAGGAATTCTGCTTTAGGGAGGTGCAGTTCTGCCATGTAGACAGATTTTTTTTTTAAACCAGGTTTTTTTTGAGGGATTTTTTTCATGTGCATGACAGAGACTTCAGTAAGGGAAAGTACCTCTGTGGTGGCACTTTGGGAATAAGATGGAGAGATCAGTACTCATATCCAAAACAATGAAATCCAAAGAGTGAATTAAACTGAAACTTCAGCGAAACTATGTAGTAAAATTAAGACACATTCACAAAGTAAGAGCCCATCCTCTCACCGCAGCACAAGTCCAAATAGGTCTTAGGGCCCATTTATGGTCTCTCAAGAGTAGTTAGTAAGCCGTGTTAAAACTGGATCCGCACATGTTGTAATGTTATTAGAATAAAGTTGCAGTTTCCAGAAAAGGTCCTTATTTTCCAACAATAAAATGAGAATAAGTCTTAATATTACAAGAATAACCTGATACTCTGTCTGATAATTTTAGGAACTTTTTTTCTTAACATATTACAACTTTGACCTCAAAATCTCCCTAAAAAATTCTAGGTTATTCCTTTTTTCATTTTTCATTATTTGTTAAACTCTAGCTGCATTAAAATGTGAAGAGCACAACAGGCGGTAAAGGTGTTTGTGTCACGTTTGCTTTGCATGTTTTGGATATTTGTGTAGCATTATTATCCTGCCCTCATTAGGAAATAGTAGTTTTACAGCCAAGTTTTACAGGAGGAGCACACACATAGACACACAGCTCGCACAAACAAGCGAAAGCGTTAGCCTCCCTAAATGCCGACGTAGAATTGAGATGTAATCAGGCAACATTACAGCATTATCTGGAACAGCAATCTCGGAAATGGTCCTCTTTTGTGCAGACAATGAGCGCTGCGTCTTCTGCTTATCACAGAGTCAAACATCCAGCAGTGATGTTCCTACCATCGTCTCTCTCTGTCTCAGTCAGAGCCTCTGTCGTTTGGTCGACTTTATCACTGGCTGTACTGTAAAGCTTTAAATTATTCAGTGCTTTCACAGATTGAGAGGGAGAGAGAGACATTATCTTTGGCAGCAGCCTCTATTTTTCTCCTCTTTCGTCTCACTGCACACCAGTTCAGACAGTATTTACCGGAATAACCACATCCTCCCTCCCTCCTCTCTGCTGTGCTGTGGGTGGTTTTTATAGTTTTGTAAAGTGTTGTTATATAGTGTCCTATACAATTTTATATCGTGTTCTAAAGTGTCGTTATGCAGTAAAGTGTCCTATACTGTCCTCTTTTACTGTAGTTCCAAGGTATTTATTTTATGGATCATAATTTGGCACTAATTCTATAGGGAAAATGGAGACACTGTAATTGGTACATTTAAAATTACAATTATTTTTAAATGAGTTTTTAGCGTAACCTAGACAGTCTTTTAATCGGTGCACAGCAAGTCAGCTTAAACATGCAGAAATGTGAAATTTGTCTTCAGGCAAGCATAATAAATTAATACTTACCTGGGTTCAACTGGAGCTTTTCTTTCAAGGACATTAATATTTTCCCTTCCCTGTTCTAGGAAATTCTAAGAAAATCACAGATGCAGTGTCCTACAGTGGTGTTTAAATAATGTATTTACTGTGGTCCTTTCCATAGCGTTAAATGCAGAACTCTAGATGGATGGTCCACCTGAGAAATAATGAGAATACTGAGAAATTGGCTGATTTTTAACTCAAAGATCTTTAGTTTCACGCAAGTGGTACAGCAGTATGAGCATGGTTTGAGATCTGTAAAGCTTCTTTTTACCACTGAGGTTCATCGGAAGCTCTCGGTCCGTCACAGATGTTAAACTCACCGTCACATCGTCTTCAAGTTAAGAGCTGCTCATGCACTTGACTCACCTTTATAGCCAGTTTGATGGACATTTAAACGTAGAGACAGAGAAACACTAGATAAATTAATAAAATCAGTTTTTCTTCCTCCTCTTTGTCCTGCACCTCCCAGCCGGTCGAGCTCTTTAGGTAAAAATCTAAAAACCTAAAAAACAGGCCTGAGCCCAGGGTTTCTTTAAGACGTGTCCGAGTCATGACTTGTTACTTGCGCTCGTGGACTCTGCTATGTTGCTACATGCACAGATGTCAGTGAGCAAAATGTTATCATAAATCAAAGGAATAATGGCCAAACCACCAAAATCAGACCCAGGTTCTGAAGAAAAAACGTGAATTTTCCTCTAATCAAAAAGATATCAGCCCTCCTCAGATGTAAGTTTCAGAGCGTTATCCTCAGATAACGGTAATAGCTCTTTGCTTCATTTCTGTCAGTCTGTAATCATCACACATGAAACGGTATAGGAGGAATAAATCACAGAGCTGCTGAAGGGCCTGTTTCTGCTCACACTAAGATGTGGAGGAGAAGCAGTGAGTGAGCCTTTAAAGGAGACCAGTAAGACTCTGGCCTCGTCAAGCCTCTCTAGATACACGATAAATGGATAAATATCCAAAAAGCCCTGTTTAAATATTTTTAGAGACACTGATTTTATATTACTGGCTGAGGACAAGGTTTTGGGGTTTTTTTTTTTTAAGAAATCACCATGCTATCATTTTCTGGCTGCAGTTGAGACCTGTAACCGTTTGCAGTGTTAATAACGTCTCATTTAATTGCACCCTCTGGCATTTAAAAAAAAAACTGTCTAAACAACAAGTTTCCTTTGAGAGGAGTCATTTATAAGACTGTGGAAGTGTAACTGAGGAGAAGACAAGAGTGGCCAGGTTGTAGAGAAGCAAATGAGCAGTCAGAAAGCCTCATTGGTAATCCATTCACAATCTTCTCTTGTGTATATCCCTCAGCTTTCTGTGTGTGTTTAGAGTCCTTTTGTCTGTTTTCTGCACCTGATGCATTCTGCAGCAACCCATTGTGGAAGAGGAAAAGGAAGAGGAAGCCTGAACTAACACACACACACACACACACACACACACACACACACACACACACACACCAAGCCTATTCACACGCATACACAATCAGTTTCTTCTGAGTCAAGGTCTCAGGTCATCGTTCAAGGATCTGCTCTGATAGAACTGGAACAAGTGTGTGTGATGACTGTATTTTCCCAGCGTGTGTAGTCATAAACAGACTAATACTCTGTGTGTGGTTCATGTTCATGTACTCAAAATGCTTCGTGTGTAAAGGTAAACATATATTAGCTGTAAAATGTTCTTAAATATTAAAAGTAAAATCAGTAATTGCTCAGCATTCTGCCATATGTGGTCAAATATTCCAAAACAGCACAGCAACAGGTCATTATATACAATTGGCCCAATAACAGTATACACGAAAGACCAAAACACATCAGTTCCTTCTCTTTATCCCTTTATTGTCTTCAGTTTGTCCAATGAATTAAGACCAGTTATTCAATGGAGGGACCAGTAGGAAGGTTGGCTTGGACTCAACACAAAGCCAATTCAGTAGGTTCTCACACAAAGCTGCAGGCAATCCCCCACAATGGGAAGATGCAAGCGGACTCAAACAGGTGCCGATTGTCCCTAGGTGGCATAAATTGAAACAAAGATCACATTTACACTTCATGCGTCTTGGGCAGATCAGACAGCTCTCAGATACCAAAAAAACAAAAACTAAGCGCGAAACGCATCCGAAAAACATTCACGACGGATTAAAATTCAATCGCTCACTTGGTAGCTAAACTGTTGTTGTCGTATTTCAAGTGCTAAAGTGCACAGGTTATTTCCCTGGCGTTTTTGTCAATCACCAAACAGCTTCACATGCATCACCACCACTTCCCTTTAGACGGGAGGAAGGGGCCCCACTTATTTGCATGTACGCCGGGAAAACCAAGAGAGATTGCAATCAGACCTGTGAACTGGCCATCAGAGACACATACTATAATTTGCAGTGTAAATGATAGTGCCTTACATCTCATCAGGATTTTATCCAGATGTGAGACACTTGAGATGACAATTAATGTAAATTGGGCCAAAGACTCATCCACATGTGGTGAAAATGTTTTATCTTGAGAGAAAAATTCCCGTTCGTACTAAAGTTGTATGATTTCACGTCAGGAAATTACAGAGAGGAGGAAAAAAGAACAGAATAGTCTGGAGCTCATAATGTTGCCAACTGACATCTGTACAGTCTCTACATAGGCTGTATGTGGCATATAAAGATGGACTGCAAAAACTAAATTTGCACAAACAAAGCTAGGCCTTTGCTTTGACAACTATTTTAACAGATTTTATCAGTGAGCCAAAAGTGTTCGAAAGTGTTAACAACAACAGAATTTAGCTGTGATTCTCAGTGGGTTTTACATACTAGAGACCAGAGCTGGAGACTTGAGACTTGAGCGAGACTAAAGACACAAACGTGAAAACTTGTGACTTGTCTTGAACGTGACCCCTCTGAGACATGACCTACCTGAGACTTAAGGGGTAGGTTCAGATTTTTTCAACTCTATCAGAAAACAGTGCCTATGCGCCGACTATGTATGTTGAAAGTAGAATCGGTCACTGTAATTGTTCTTCCTGTCTGTACTGGCTGTGAAGGGATCGCTTGCAAAGGTGTTTTCAAAGTAAGTGACGGGAGACGAAATCAGCCGTCGTCATTTTTGTCAAAATTAATTCAGAAGTTCAGCTGAGGCGAATATGAGGGCTTCAGAATCTTGAGTTAGCCAAAGCAAATGGGTTTCTTGTCAAATTACAGACTTTTTTTTTAATATATATTTTCTCTCCATGTTTACCCAGACAGTGTTTCCATGCTGAACTGCAGTGGAGGGACAACACAAAAAGGGACTTTTCTACTAAAAAGACTGTAACTTTACCAGCTTGATTTGTCTCACTCCGACTTGGATTTACGTCAGAAGACTTAAATACAGCTCAGCAGCACCCTATCATGTGCCAGTGAGTCATTCTATTCGGTGGTTGTGTCAAACATATCACGTAATGGAGCTGCAGCATTCAGATAAATTCTTAAGTTAGAATGTGTGATGTTGGTGTGTGTGTGTGTGTGTGTGTGTGTGTGTGTGTGCGCGCTGTCAGCCTGTCCTTGCTGTGTCCAGCGGTGACAGCAGAAGCTTTGGTCCTGTCGCTGCTCATCGCTGCTTCACATCCACAACGTTCACAACGTGTCAGTGTTTCTGTTCCACTTGGAGGCCAGTGGGGCATCACTACCATCTGGCTATAAGGCTATACCGATGTCAAATATAGGCCAGTGAACACACACACACGGTCGCTCACACACGCACACACAGTTACACACTGATCATCCACACAGCGTGCTGTGAGCACTTGGAGAGCAACAGGGGGAAGGAAGCAACGTGGACATGAGGCGAGCCGCTGTGACATTCCGTCCAAATTGACCGCCAGCGCTCTGGTGGCAGTTGGCCTGGTTCCTTCTCATTGCACTGTGACATTCCCTCAATCAGCACTGCAACACACACACACACACACACACACACACACACACACACACACAAACATGCTCACACATGCAGAGCGATATCCTCCTGTGGCCCTCATTGTCTCACTAGACTATCCATATGAGTCATTCTTCCCCTGACTACAGCATCCAGTAAAAATACACTCGCAGAAACACACACACACACACACACACACACACAATACACACGCCAAATCGTCCCTTTTTTTTTAATTCAGTATCAATAAAGATCAACACATGTGGCCTGTTGGGACAAAAACGTTCAGCCATTCAGGAAAAAAGTTTTCTTCATATTTGAGAATCAGTAATAAGAAAGCTGCAATTTCCACTGTGATAAGGCGACATGCAGTATCCCCCTGACTTTTCTAAATCCTGTTTTTATCACTTTCACAGTTTCAGTTGAAGACCCCGAAACAGTGTCCTCTCACTGTCTAACCGCCTAAGTCCTCAGCAGCTAGTCACTGACTTAGTTGTTAGCTGTTTGGTCCTGGGCAGGCAGTGTGCAGGTGGTTTTGTCAGAGCTCGTTTGCTGAAAGCAGCCGCCTGCCGCTGGCGGAAACCAGGTTGACGTGAGTGAACCGAACAGTACATGTGTCGTAAAATGAAAACAATGCGCTAAAAGAGGCTTAAAAGCTCCACAGAGCTGCAGAATTATTAGTCAGAATAAATCAGCGGTTTCACTGTGCGGGACTGATGAGTGGATCTGCCAAGTAAGAGTGCATTTGCATATTTTCTCATGAAATTTAAATATGCCAGACAGCCATCTATAAAGCTCAGAGTATTTTATTTTATAGCTGCTCTGAGACCACACCAGGCTGAATGATGAAAGATCACAAATTACATTTAGCAGGATTTCAACTGGAATTAAAAAAAAAAAAAAGAAAAACAGGTGCTGTACATGGTTATAATATAGAAACTGTTTTTGCATAACTGGTTGAAAACAGATGAATCTACAGCACTTATCCCTGGCGGGTTTCACCTTGCCCAGCAGTCTTCTGAGAGCTGTTGGTCTCATTAATCTCTTGTTTTCTCTCCCCTGCCAGCTTCCCTCTCCTCTTTTTTTCATCCCTCATCCCTCGCTCCTCCTCTCCCCTTTCCAGACAATGATCCAATTAGCTGCTAGCTGCCATGGCACCAGTTGCCTGCAGATGTCTGATGCCTGTGCGCCTGTGTGTTTGTGTAACTGCATCAGTAATTACCAGTCAGATACTCCTGCAGCTCACTAACCCTGCTCTGACTCTATGCCTCACACTGCTGGTGTGTACCGCTGTTTAAAGGGTACACGAAGCTGTGAAACAGTCCTGTGGCTTTAATCAGCGGCGCTGCTGTCGAAGTCATGGATGAACCTGCGCTGTGGTTGAGAGTAGAACAACCACAGTGAAGTCATATACAATGTCAACGCTAATGTGGTTAAATTTGAAAGCACAGTTTATGGGTGAAACAGTGTCCGTCCGTTCTGGCTGTTTGTGATTGGTTTCTTTAAGCTCGCCGTCTACCTGAGATGCATGAAAAAAGTCCAAATCCACAAAGAATAGAAGGCAGAACACAGATGAGATGTTGATCTGTGGTCTGTGGTCCCCACAGGCCTCGTTCACATTTTTAGTTGAAAACCATTATTCTCTTATTTTGACGGAAGCTTCACTGATGACATTATTGTTATATTCTGGTTCTCTATATTAGGTTGTGCATTTCTGGCTCTACTGTGCAGTCAGCCCTACCTCCGAGATATCACATTAATACACTA
Source organism: Xiphias gladius (assembly GCF_016859285.1). Taxonomy (NCBI): domain Eukaryota; kingdom Metazoa; phylum Chordata; class Actinopteri; order Istiophoriformes; family Xiphiidae; genus Xiphias; species Xiphias gladius. The sequence goes on along the minus strand of NC_053415.1, from coordinate 21,412,649 downwards.
TTAACATCAAGCAGATGTGGAGGATCTTACTGTAAGGATGCACTTGGAGTAGTGGTGAGAGAATGCTGACCTGACAAATGTGAGACCCATATACACATTCCCTTTAGCTCAGTTTTTTGGTCTCCTTAGCAGCTAAATGCTATACCCTGTTCAACAGCCAGTCACCAATTTTGTCTGTCTGCTGTTTGGTGCTGATAAGTTTAAAACCCCTTTTAGTCTGCTGTTGCTAAAGAAATCCCAAATTGCTGCAGTGTATTAAAATTTTGCTTTTGATAATGGAACTCCTAAATCTAATTTCTGTATTTTTACATCTGACGATTCTGCGTTAGTGATTTACGCTCAGTATCAACATGCAGTAAAGTACCTCAATCAGGAAGTGGTGTGATGTTTATGTAGCACAGCAAGGCGAGTGAAGTGGAGGCCCTGATCTTGTCTCAAACACCAGTAGTCAGGGGTTTTTGTTATGATTTAACCCTGAGTTTGTTGATCCGAAGGTTTACAGCTTTACAACATTGTCTTGAAAAGGCCCCGTTCTCTTTTCCAGATTGAAAAGTAAGGCCAGCATTTTGAAAGTTTTCAATGCGAAGAGCATTTTTGAAAAGCTCGGGGTAGGAACCTGCTGGTTCAGTGTGGATTCAAGGCCAATTTGGAAAGAAAAAGAGTCATTTTTAAATGTATCTGCACCATTACGTACACTGTCATAATGTGTGCACAGGGACAGAGAGGTGGACTGTATTTTTGTACATTTGAATGTGCATTACTGATCTGTTGTCCATCCATCTCGTCTCTCTTCTCTCTCCTTCCTTTGTTCTCCTTCTTTTCCCTACATCCTCCAAGTCCATCCTTCATCAAGGTCCTCTGGTCAAAGGGAGCAGCAGCTGCTTGAGGCTATTTAGAATCCTGAGGGGTTTGACCTCTGACCTTTACGTTACCGCACCGTGCCATCTATTTTTACTCGATTTAACACAGCAACGTGAGTGTAGACAGAGCAGAGCAAAGCAGGCAGGATCAGTGAGGGAGCATGCCTGGAATTCGGCAACAGGGTTTTAGTACAAAGAGGAGGGGTTTGGTTGATGTAAGCTTTTATGGTCCCATCACAATTTCATGTTAGGGGATGGAAGCCCCCAGGATCAATAGATATTATTCAATGTTTTATTCAGTGGTTTTATAAAGTCATGTGCCTCACAGAAAGATCATCAGGGATCAAAACACGAGACGCTAAAAACTGAATGAATAACGCCACTGGTAGAAGTAGTAAACACAGCAAACAACAGTGTATAAACACTCTTTTATAAGTAAAAATCTTTTTTTCAATTTTTTCTTCAGTAAAAGTAAGTATTAGCATAAAAATATACCTAAAGTACCAAAAGTAAAAGTACTGATTATGCAAAATGACCCCTTTTAGAATTATGTTTGGAGTGTTGGTTGGACAAAATAACTAATATGAGAAGGTAAATTTTCCCTGTTTTCTCACATTTTTCACCCTTAAAGATAAATGGATAATGAAGAACAAGAGTCTAGAGCTTTGCTAGCAAATCTGTGAGGCTGCACTCAAGCACAGCTGTTCTTTGAGCTAAATGCTCAAGTAGCCGTTGAGACATTTCACTCAAAACCACAAATGTCAGCCTCTTGGCAGCAGATGAAAATTCATCGTCTGGGAACCATGAATGTCTGGATGAAATTTTGTGCCAATCCAGTTTGTAGATGTTGAGATATTTGACTGGATGACTGAAAACTTTGACTTGCTGGAGCTGCATGGAAATAAATGGGATCACCAAAGTCATTAAGGTCCACCCTCTGGTAATTCATACAATAGTTGTTGCAATATTTTAGTCCTGGTTAAAATGACCTAGCAACCAACTGACTGACTGACCTACAGTTTAGTGCCATCCCTTGAGCCAAACCACTAGTGTGGCTAAAAATTGTCAGTTTCCACCCCTAATGAACGTCAGGTCCCTACATTTAAATATTGGTCCAACCGTAATCCTGACCTAACCTTAACTCACAGATTTCCAACCTTTTTGGTTTGTAATACCGACTCATAACCCTCCATCACAGGTTGTATGTGTCTATGAGCTGTGAGCAGTTCAACCAAAGGTTCCCTTCCCTTCCTAGATTGACTCAGTTTATTAGTTTTAAGGGTCTTGAAGAGGTAAAACTCTCCAATATTTAACAAGAAAAAAAAAAGAGATTTGAGAAAGTAAAACAAACAATTTTATGTAGGAGGAAGGTCTTCACCTGTCTTATTAATCATCTCACAGCACATCAGATTTATCTCACAAGACCTCAGGGCGTCTCGACCCCCACAATGGGAAACGCTGCCTTAAGTATACATGCCTCAGGCTGTAGTTTATATTTGGTTATGTTACATACCTTATCAGGACCCAGACTTCCATCATATATTGATTTATTTCGAAGTAAATCTCTCTGTTTTTCACTGAGATGTCATTATTAAGGCATCTGCTCGAGAAATGCATGCAGAGGAGAATCAAGGACCTCTTAGGAATTTTTGACAAACCTGGAGAGATAAAAATCATATCGTCCAGATTCAATATATAAACGAGGCCGGGCTTTTGATATGGTGCAAGGTTAAAGTGATGTCTTTGTCAAGCCCACGTAGTGTAGGTGGTTGGTATTCAAGTCAAGTATGTCAAGTTGCCCGTGCTGAAATGGGAGAAGAGCGGTGTCTGTGTCAGTAAAGATCAGCTGGTGCAGATTCTGTTAGAAATGTTTACTTTACTGATGCAGTCTTAAAGCATTATGACCTTTTTCATGTGAACTTGATCCCACTCATGCCACTGGACCTTTTTATGTAGATGAGTTGTCGTTCTGGGCCATGAAAATAGCAAAAGATTTCGAGCGCAGGCACAGGATATCAGCTTATATCTAAAAATATTAAAATTAGAATCTTAAAGTGTTATTAATAATAATGTTGGAATTGTTAAAAGAACAGGTGAGCCTGAGCCCGCATGGTTTGTCTGCACTAGGGTTGGAACTAACAATTATTTTCATTGTCTATCTGTGGATTATTTTTTCAGGTAGTAGTTTGTATACAAATGTCAGTAAATGGTGAAAAACAAATCCCCACGGCCCAAGGTGATGTCTCAAAATGTCTTGTTTTGTTTGACAAACAGTCCTAAACCCAGAGATATTCAGTTTACTATCACAGAAGACTGAGGAAACCAGAAGTTATACACATTTGAAGCTGGAACCCGAGAATTTTAGAATTCTTTCTTAAAAAATGAAGCAAAATGATTTCTGTAGATAAATTAATATATTAAGCGACTAATTGTTGCAGCTCTAGTATCCTCTGTGTGTGTGTTTGTGTGTGTGTGTGTGTGTGTGTGGGGGGGGGGTTGGTTACCAGGTGTGGAACATGCAGAGATGCAAGAAACACACAAACATGCACAGATGGCCCAAATCTCCAGAGTCTTTCATATGCACATGTGTAAACAGACATGGTGCTGCAGGAATACCTCCTGGCTGAAAAATATATTGGAAAAATATGGAATACAATAGTCAGGTGCCTACATGAACGCTGAAAGAGGCTCTGCTTGCTGTGATCATTCCTCCTGTTCCTCCTGAAAGATCCCTTCCCTAAACAAAAATCCACGGTCCTTGATTTGTGCAAAAAATGTGTTCAGAGTATTCAGAGAATATTCCCATCGCTCAAACTGGAAGGGAGGGATTTTATAGTGGCCAATATGAACAGAAGGAATGATTACAACAAACAATAACTTTTTCAACGTTCACATAAGCAACTGACTATTATTTTTAAATAGACTTAAAAATACTGGGAACCTATCTCTTAACTCCTGGAACAAGTAACATTTTGGATGGAATAGCAGTTTTTTTGTATGTAAATACACTTAGTTGGCAGTTTATTACGTACACCAGGATAAACAAAGTCTAATACAACAGTCCTACAATAAATACTCCCTTCATGAAGGCTACAATGCTCAGTTTTTACTGAAATTGTTTTAGAGAGGTGTTGCTTCAACTGTATTGTCATTTTGGAGGTTGCAGTTTGTGGTGTTGTTGAATTGTATTGCCCCTTATGGACAGGTGTTTCTATTATTTTTTTCCCACCCCATTTATTATCAATGAGGGTAGGCAAAATAACAGAAACCCCTCTCTGTATAATGCGATACGGTTCAACAGTATCACAAACTGCAGCCTCCAAAATTAAAAAGAAAGACCGCTGTAGAGTGCATTATTTTTTGCTAGGTGTACCTAATAAACTGCCAACTGAGTGTATATACAAATAGACAAACCGTCCATGATGAGAAGCGCAGTTACAGAAAAATAATTCACAACATGGAAGCTAATAAAGCAGAAGGGGGTTATTGCCTCAGTAGACTGCATTGTTTGGGCTGGAGAGGATTATCCTGCTCATAGCACGGCCACATAACAGCAATCAATATTTATTTGTTGTTTATCGGATCTATAAATGGAATAATTATTACCGCTCGAACAAGTGGAAGCCATCGCCTAGCAACAGCTGAAAATGCCTTTCCAGCCTTGAAAATTAATTTTGAACAGTGATGCAGAAGCTACAGCAGAATCCAGTATTCCACACCACGGACAGTAAAAATCAGATATGAGGACACCACAACCATAATCATAGTGGGGCATGTTTAACATGAACAGCAGGTAACCATAGCAACAATAGTGATGCTTGATGGCATGTTACCGGTCAAGTCTTACTAACTAAACTAACCAACACAGGGGTTATACTGACAACAGATAAACTTTGAAATCTGGATGATGGTTTGAACACAATCTGGTTATTAAAGCTGTGTAATATTATAAGGAAAGTTTTTCATTTAAATTTATCAAAGTTAAATTTAAATAAACAAATTATCTATGAGTTATTTTTAAAAAATCATGATGTAGAAGCTAATGACACAAAGCTAAGGTGGGTTTTCCGAGTGCATTATTTTTTATATCCACTCATACCGGTCACTTAACAGTGATCAATACAAACATGTATGTATTGTACAGCCTTGGGATAACGCCTTCTGTGTTAGCATGAACACAGTGCAGAGGAGACATCCTCTGCTTCTTCACCCCCTACCTTGTCTGTTAATGTCTTCTTTTCCCGTCTAACACTTCTTCGCCTGTCTAACACTAAGTCTACCGTATGTACATGTACAATTCAGAAGTCTCATCAGGCTAACAGTCAGACTCGACCTCACCACTGATCAGCAGTTCATCACGAGCAGGCCTGTAACCATCGACCATGAGCAATGATGGGCTCTCACCGCTGTGGTTTAAAGTCTTTAATTAACATGTCTGTGTGACAGTGGAGCATGTGTGTTAGTGTGTGTGTGTGTGTGTGTGTGTGTGTGTGTATGTGTGTGTGTGTTTGAGTGTGTTGGCAGAGGAGTGTGAAATTGGCTAATTAACGTGACCTCCCTTTGATCCAGGGAGAAGACACATATGACATCTGAATTGGAGTGAGCCGGAGGGATGGGAGGATTCCTGAAACGTGTGTGTGTGTGTGTGTGTGTGTGTGTGTGTGTGTGTGTGTGTGTGTGTGTGTGTGTGTGTGTGTGTGTGTGTGTGTGTGTGAGTGAGTGTTTGTGTTCCCAAGCTTGCCACAGCTTTGAAAACTTGATTTAACCTTGCATCATGCTGCAGAACACAGAAAAGAACAGCCACACAGGCTGGATTTTTGCTGCACATGAGTTCAAGGTTAATTCTCACTCTTACTAGGTTGTTATGTGAACCTAAAGGTTAAGCAAAACAGACCAGGAAAAGGAAAAAATACTGTCATTTGTGTACAAAACATTGGACTTGGTGCACATGTAGCCTTTGATGCCCTTGATGATTATCTATAATTATCGCAAAAAAACTAGCTAGCCATGGCAGCCATTTATCTTTCCTCAACTGCAGTATGTGGTAAAATACCAATGATCTTGACTGGTTGAAAGAATCCTCATTCTAATACTATTCTAGGAAACACATAATATTTTCCAGGGTACGAAATGAATTTCTTGGTAAAAAAAAAAAAAAAACTAAAATAATCATTAAGGGATCGTATTTTGTACCCAAAGCCAAACCACAGTTGATGTTGTATCACTGTTAAATGACACATTCATATTGTTCGGAAAGATCTAGGAGTGAGTCAACATTGAATGAGAGCGAGGAAACAGTAAATTAGCTGTTGTGCAAGTGCATAGCTGCTCCAGATGGAGGGAGTTAAACAAAAAACAGATGGACAATGAACCGCTTCATCGCACCAATATGTAAGAACCATATTCACTTCTGCAATGTGTTTCTTCCACCAAGATGTTATCGGCCTATGAAGCCCAACAGCAGTAATATCCATGGTAGACACTGTCACAATCAGTATCATTATTATCATCTAATTTCTATTAGTGACTGTGTTTTGTTTTTTCTGTTTTTTTTTTAAATCTTACCATAGTCATTGAGAGGAAACTAATGTGCTGGTTATGTCAGAGAGAAAATGGTAGCAACAGCCTGTTTGTATTATTATTATTATTAGTATTTGTGCTATCTGGTTCTTTCCTAAACTTACTTGATTAGTAACCCTGCTGGGAAAAGGTGCAAAACATTTCAAAAGTCCATTATAATGTATTAGATTGTAATTTAGGGCTAAATGTAACTGTCCTACAGCTTCTTTATGTAAACAAGAGTACAATTCATCGTGATAGACTAGGTGAGACCAAAGACAGGACAATTTACCTGTTGGAAAGATGATGGAATGGTGTGAAATAGGGATTGGTTTCCATATTTTGTATGTACATATAACAAGAATCATATATTTCTGTGGTGACCTCAGAGTCCAGGGAATCTCATTCACAGCACTTGGTTAAGGTTACGGAAAGATTGTAGTCTGGTTTAACACAGAAAAAGTTCATTTTGACTTCAAACACGTGTCTATTTACTTTTAACCAAAACCACAATCTTTCTCTAACCTTCACCAAAGTACTTTTGTTGCCAAAGCCTGACCACAGACAGGACTGTGGTTACGAAACCCGGGTCTCCAGTGTAACAGTCATGCACTTTTTACATCCAACATCCACCCCAGCAACCTTCTGGTGACTCCGCTGCGGTTAATAAATGTAGTGCTTCATTCATTCAAAAGAAAAACTTTGCCTCCGAACGTAATCCAGCCAATCCCACCACAACATGATTTGGGAAAACAATTTTATGACCATCATTTCAGAGATAGGTTTGTTCTGTCTGCTGTCTGTTAGTGTACAGTGTTTTTTGGGGGGGGTTTTTAAGAGCTTTTTTCTCTGAACACGGCTGCCTGCTTTTAATGCAAGCGACGCCTGTAAGCAGGGAGAATAGACCAGGTCAGTTAAGTTGTGGGCCAGACAGCTAAACAATGAGCTAAATCTCACCATAACTCGCTAAAGCTGAGGGGAGCAGCAGATTCTGGAGATGATTTTCTTTAGGTTCATCGCTCCAAGCGACCCCTTTCACATTGTCCCATTGTTTTCACATTGTCATCTGACACGTTGTTGTTATAGAAATATTGATTATAGCCACTTTAAGTAACAATATTCGAGAGCTCACCGGGTGTCATAAGTATGTAGAGCAATATCACCAGCATTGCGGTGATAAGAGACACAGCCGAATGATGTCACCTAAGAGGTGCATGTAGGTGGAAAATAAAGCAGGACTAAGTATTGCGCTTTGAGGAACTCCACAGCCCAGAAGAGCAAAATAACACTCCTTCTCAGCGATGGATACAAAAAACTTAATTCTTTCAGTGCTACACTTGGTATCTCAGCCCAAATTTATGCACATATATCAAAATATCTATTTTATTGCTTTTTATTTTATTGCACTTTTAATCTCCATTAATCTATTGTTTTACTGCCTGTATTTCTACCATCTTATTACTTTATCGTGTTTAAAGGACTTTGAACTGCACCAACCTCTTTGAAAGATGCCGTACAAGTTAAGCTTCAGAGCAGTATTTTAACCAAGAGGAACATGAATACTCTACATAGATACATTTGGTTTATGTCTCGATGATAATGTCACTGGACTTTGCTGGTAACATTCTAAACTACAACTAAAGAGTAGTATCAGATAATACTGCATGTCAGCTGTTTCTAAGTTACGGCTCATACTACTTATATACATACTGTTTTTCTACCATTTAACGTTTTGTTGATCATTGTTGTGTATTTACAGTTGTCATTAGTCTTACTGTAAAATAATGGGTTACAGTTTTATATTTCTATATTCTTTATATTATTTTCACTTTCAGCTTAACTTTAGTCACATTTCACAGCTTTCTCTCCTCAGTATGTTCGAACACTAGACCTGCTCTGTTCCTCTTCACTTTATTTTTTAACTTTAGCAGACTGTTGGGCCTCTTCATCTATTTCACGGTTGCTCACATTTCTTTCCTCTTATCTACTCTAACTTCCCTCATTGCTCATCTTTGATCTGTCCTTTCCCTCACCATCCACATCTCAGTCTGTCCGTCTTCATCCAGTCTCTTTGTCTCTGTCACATCAGGTCTTTTCTGCAGTTTCTCAATGTCTCTTTCTGGTTTCTTCACCTGCAACTCTGTCGCTGAGTTCTTTGCTACTTCTGTCTCTTTTCTTTTTATGTTTATCTCCCCCTTTTTCTCCCCTTTCCTCCTCCTCCTTTTTTCCTTTCCACCTTTCCTCCTTCCTCCTCCTTCTCCCTCGTCTCTCTCTCTGTTCCCCTCCATCACCTCCTGGGTAATGACAGGGGGGACAGGTGGAGACCAGACCATCACTACCACCAGTCTGTGTGTGCGTTTACGTGTGCGTTTGTCTGTGTCATTTACACACACACACACACACACACACACACACACACACACAGATGGTGGACAGGGGTCCCTGCCGGCCAGCATGTCTGTCTGGTGATGGGGTGTTGTTGTTGTTGAGTGCACTCAGCCACACATGATTAGCTAGACAAACACACCCCCACACGCACACACACACACACACACACACACACACACACATACACATATGTATGTATTCCCTTCTACGTAGCACATATGGGGCTCAGCACCAAAACAAGTCACCTGCTATTCCAGTACACACACACACACACACACACACACACACACACACACACACACACACACACACTTACAAAACAGAACAGAACAGAATAAGGATCAGAGGGCTGTGGGACTGTCAGTACCGATTATGCATCATTTTGTTTTGTGTGTCTCTGCTTTATGTAACATTGTCAGTACACTAACACAAAAAAATTATATAATTATATATTTTTTAAATGCAACCCTCATAAGAACATCAGAAAATTAAGAAAACTGTTGCCTAATCCTAATTTATACCACAGCATAGGCTAATTAGCCATTTGATTTATGTTTTGCTCTCTCTAGTGAAGCCGCCATTACTGTGTGGAAATAGTCAAAGTGGACCCAGCCTCAAGGACTGTGAAAGCGTGAATGAGGATTGGGCCTAATCAGATGGGTAAAGATAGCCTGTGTAGATCAGTGTGTTTACATGCACCTAAGTAAGCAGGTTAAGGTCACCTTTCTCCTTTAAGATGATTTGTTAAACGTCCTGTGAATGAGAAACCAGGTTTCTGTAATCGGGGTAGAAGATTAGAGAAACTAAGCTAGCCAGGTTTCTAATCAGCTTTTTACAAGTAAACATGTGCTGGGCAAAAGACTTCAGGCAGGGAAAGTAACAGTGGATTGGCTGGATGAAAGGAGAGGTAATGCTGCCGTGCAATTCTCGTATTTAATTTCATTCCAATCCCAAAGTCAAACTAAGCCTTAAAACCAAAAGAAAGTAGCCTCTATAAGTTAAATCAATTTTATTTATATAGCCCAATATCAGAAATCGCAAATTCGCTTCAATGGACTTTACAATCTTTACAGCATACAATACTCTATATATCCTTAAGCCCTCGATTCGGATAAGGAAAAACCCTATGCAGGGGGAAAAAAATGGAAGAAACCTCAGGAAGATCAACAGAGGAGGGATCCCTCTTCCAGAACGGAGAGACATGCCATAGATGTTGTGTGTACAAAACAGACCAGTCTCAGAAGCCTAAATAAGCTTGTTTTCACCACTAACATTTGACTATTGGTTAAATTCAGAAACATTCACGGTGTGACGAAGAGCTCTGCTCTGTCTGACCACTAACTGTGCCATCATGAGAATAATAATAATGAAGCGTTACGGTCAAAATAAGAAAGTCATCTTTCCAAAATAAGGTCAGGAGGGGGGTAGAAATCTGATTACTGAAGTGCGGCATGCATACAAAGATTTACAGTAGCAGGTTATTACAGACACATTATCTTGTTACCTGCATGACCCGGTTTCTCTGAGTAACCTGGTTACTTAAGTGCAAATGCAATGAAATTAGGCCGCATTCAGACATTTGCCCTGCATTTAAAAAACACACGGGGGCTGCGCGTTGGTGAGGGTTTTGTTGTTTCACGTACCGGTGACACAGCGGAATACGATTCGCGAAGTCCATTTGGACGTACGGGCTTGCATGTACGTGACTGGCCAACTCAGCGCCTTGCCGGATGACGTCACGTTGCAGTGCAGCAAAAGTTGAAGCAGGTTCGACCTTTTTGCATCACAGCACAGCGTTGTTTCGGACGACGCCACCACCCCTTGACGCCCCCCCCCGAATGCACTAACATGCTTTCTCCATTTAAATGAATGAGAAGGGCGGCCTTTTTACACACAGAGCAAATGTCTGTGTGAACACCGGTCCTTATTCAGTCTCAAAACAAATTTGTTACAAAATTTTCTTTGGGAGAGAAAAATTAAATTGTCACCACTTTTACAGCTTCAAACGATGGATGTGTATGTATATTATTATCAATCATCATTATTATCATTTGGAAAAACAAAAATTACCCACCTATGGGTTTGTTGAGCATATCAATAGGCATTAATCTGCTGCTGTGACAGCCTCCCCTCTTCTGGTTGCGGGCTTCACTCCAGATTTTGAACGTGGCTGCAGGGACTTACTCCCATTCAGCCACAAAAGCATTAGTGAGGTCCAACACCGATGCTGGGGGATAAGATGTTGGCTCAAAGGTGTTGAGGTCAAGCCACTCAATTTCTTTCACTCCAAACTGGGAGAACACATTTCTTTATGGACCTTGTTTTGCACGCAGGGGAACTGTCATGTTGAAACAGGAAGTGGCCAAACCCAGACTGCTGCCCACAAAGTTAGAGCGACTTTATCACATTAAATTTTTTTTGTTTCGTGCTTATCGTTCAGCATCCTGGTGCATCTTGTTACTGTGGCAACTAGATTCCTGGCCCAGCTGGGTTTGGTTTTATTCCACAGACATGAAATAGAAGCACATTATGAATATTTAATTTTTGTTTTTTCTACTCTTCTGAGGGGAGGGAGGTAGAAGAAGAGAGAAGGTCGTCAATTTGTTGCCCACATACCACACTGGAGATGCGGGAGAAAGAGTGGTCTGACAGGACAATGAGGGATTACCCTTATATGTCTTCTCACTGCTTTGAGGATCTGCTCCGCTGCATTTTTCCAGACCAGCGACAACGACACTGTCATCAGTGAGCAGGTGCACAGCAGGTGCACGACATCCGACAGCACCACCTGAACATCAGAACCGTTGTCGCTTATGAGACAACATGGTTCTCCCAAAGAAAGGGGCCAGTGGTGTCCTAAAGGTTGGAGGGCTGAAAGCGCATTTGACCGGTTCACTTAATTACCATACTGCACAAGGGGGAAAAACTCAGAGGACAACAGATTGGACCGTTTAGCTTGAACTCTAACTTAGGTTAAAAAGAAAAGCCCAAATAAATCAAGAGTTTTTATTATAATTTCCCTTCCGAGCATCGCTTCAAAAAAACCAAACACCCCTCCCATTCCAATAATTTTCCAGGAGGACACTATTCCCATGTGTGTGTGTGTGTGTGTGTGTGTGTGTGTGTGTGTGTGTGTGTGTGTGTGTGTGTGTGTGTGTGTGTGTGTGTGTGTGTGTGTGTGATCACCTGGGACTGTCAGAACAATGCCGTCTGTTCTTTTGAGCTCATTAGTTTCATTATACAGTTAGTTAGTTTTATTTCCTGGAAGTATTCTCACGCTGTAATTAGTGGCCGATTTTGGTAAGTGACACATAACTAAAAATCACTGCACGAGCCATGAAATCATTTTCCCTCGCATGAAATAGTTTAACATAACTGTCAGTGAAATTTTTTGAATTTTTGAGGACAGAATAAATATCCCCAAGTTTTTTTTTTTCTAATCAGGAGACTTTTGTTTTGGTAAAATTATTTAAAATAATCCTAATAATAATAATAACCAATTAATCAGTGACTCAGTGAGTCAAAATACAGAGTAGTGTTTTTTATTACTGACTACTTGAAAAATATAAAATTAAATATACGTTTTAATCATCCGCATTAATCTGATATCTATAGTAGCTGTATATATTAAGATTTGTAAACAAAACACATAAACCACCCAACACAAAGTGGAATTTTGAACGCAGGACTTTTACCTTCAGTGGAGTATTTTTATACTGCTGGTACTTTTTCTTACAGTGGTAATCCAGTGATTTATTATTCTGCTCCCATAAAGTTGGGAGATCCGCAATACACCAGTTTTTTAAAAAGGTCAAAATTTGCGCAGATCCTGAATTTACCGTAGTTCAACCCAAATAGTGTCAATCCCCTCGTCCATCAAAGTCCACACCTCCAGTTTATAATGCGGATTTTCCGTTATAAACTTTCGGTCTCCTGACGACATAACTATAATGAAGTGTATGGTTAAATATGCAGAGAGAAATTTATGTGTTATCATAGAGGCCCCTGGATCGGGGGGGACTGAAAAGGGAGATAACACTTTATGATTAACACCATATGTTGGTGACGTGTCCTAGGAAGATAACGGCCTTATTTAAGAGTCGGTGGTCAAGGCTGAGGGGATAGTGGTTCATTGGCTTCACACCCTCTCACAAGCAGATCTGAAGACGCTTGTTCTGACGCTGTACTTCTTTGTAATAAACCTTTATATGCAATCAAGACGGTGTCAGCGGAGTCTCCTTCATCCTCTTCACATCATCATCACCACCTAATAAACTACAATAACATCATCACGGTTTATTTCTCAGACTTGACGAAGCTCCTTCAGAGCCACGGAAGACATTACACAGCTGTTTTCACAGGCTGATTACTTGGTACTCGACATGGCGAGTAAACTGGTCTTCATATTTAAAATTCAGCGGGGCAGCCATTTAAGTAAAGGAACCGAATGCTTGAGATTGTTCTAACAAGGAAAACGACAAAGCCCTCCAGTGCCCATAAGAAGTGTCACTCTTGTCTGCAGCGGAGGAAGTCAGGTGTTGTTATTTTAGCGCAATAAAGTCTGCAAAGGGAGGAAGCTGGCATGGAGAGATGTGTCAACAAAACACTGGACTTTTAGCACGACCTTACCCATGTGTTTATTATCGTACCTGTGGCGACGAAGGTTCACCCATCTTAACAAAGAAGTAATTTTAATCCAAACCACGCACTTTCCCTAACCCTAACCAAGTCGTTTTTATGCCTAAACCTGACCAAGCCCATCTCCCTCCGGTGAGAATCCATCAGTGGAGGCCTGTGTATACTGCATATACTGTAAATGCTAAATAGAGGGACTTAAAATTAAGTGGTAACCAACGGAGATTTGTGGCAGTTTTGGAAAGCACAGACGAATGATGTCATACTGCAGATAAAGGCGGCACATCAGAAAACAACTTTGTGTTGCTCTAAAGGGCAGTTACAAACAACATATTTTGTCATAAAATTTGGAGGATTTGTTTGAATGCTTCTTCGGCCTTCGGTACAGCAGCAATTAACCACATAAATGACACACCTGGATTTTAGTACAACATCCCGAATTTGTCAAATGTCTTTGGGATTTGGCAGCACCTCTGCAACAAGACAAGAATGATGATGATGATAATAAGTGAGTGTGTGTGTGTGTGTGTGTGTGTGTGTGTGTGTGTGTGTGTGCGTGTGTGTGTGTGTGTGTGTGGCTCCGATCGCTTCTCGCCACAGTACATCAGCAGGAGCTGTCAGATCAGCATCAGGCCTTGCCAGTCAGATTAAGGATGTCACAGCAGCAGCATCCTGTCCAGCAGCCAAGCAGCTACAGGTAGATTAAACACTCCCTTTGTTTATCTGTCCTCTGTCTCTGCCTCAGTCTCTGTCTCTCTGTCTTCTGTGTCTCTGTGGGACACCGCTGCTCTGTCAGCTCAGGTCCCAGGGTCGAATGGACACGAACTGAGCCGAGTGTAGAGGTGAGAGGGCAGGTGGCACAGCGCCACGCTTTCACCACAGTCGCCAATGAATCATAGATAATGAAATGTCCCATTACAGGATAAAATAAATTAATAACTCTGTGCCAGCTGGAGCACGAAGGGAGGAATAGTAGAAACAGTTGAAGAGGAATTTGAGAAGGTGGAAAGGTAAAATTTGAAAAGCGTATTTCACTGGTTTAATACCACTCATAATGTTATACCTAATTTTGGTTGGGATTAATTAACCACTTACTCTCGGCCAGACACACTGGTGGCCCCATTCTCCATCCAAAACTGTTCAAATCCACAGTAAAATTTCCAAACACACCAAATACATCAGGCTGAATGTTGAGGAAATGTGTCTAAAATGACACAAGATATTCAGAGTATTTCTACTGGATGGAATGATGCAACCATAGAAACACAGTCACAGGGGTGAATATTTTACTGGGTGAGTTTCATTCAGTTTACTTTCAGTAAAATTTTATGCATGTAACATGTCTTCCAAAATCTCTCACTCTTCACGTCTCTGCTGCTATCTTTAATTAATACCCCTACTTTATATTAAATGTTATCGCTGCATAGCCAACCTTGGCATTAACAGCTGTTTGCTCACCAGGAGCCTCAGCCATCGTTAGGTTTACAAGACAAGAGGTTAGAATACACCCCCTGGGCAGCGCTACTGCTTCACCCTCTCATGTTGCACCGAGACGGAGAGGCTGGACGCTACAGTGACTCATTATCGCAAAGGAGTACTATGAGACGGGATGGACTGGGGCTAGATGGTTAACGTGCTACCTTCAGTAGAAGAAAAGAAGTGGTAGAAATAAAAGCAAAACAAGAGTTAACATAAGAAATTAAGTTTGATGCCGAACTCGCGTTTCTCCTAGACTGGTAATTAAACAGCTGCTAATGCTACAGTTGGCTATGCCGCAATAGCAAAAACTTTAAAGGCCCCATGAAATGACTCCTAAAAGCCATAGGAAACGTTTTGGGAAACATGCTTATTCTGTTTCTTGCCAAGAGCTGAGAGAGACTGTCTAAAAGTAACACAGCTGTCCTACAAGCACTAAGCTTGGAGGATGATAAACTCAGTAATTATCGTGATGTAACTTGTTATTTGATTTGTATTAAAGCAAAGTGTAAAAACGAAAATTAGCCGCGTTATGAGGGGTTACATGTTCACACCTAGTGCACAATGACATTACCATTACAGGATTCACTGTTTACCAGGGAGGGAAAGATTTCCAGAATAATTTTCCTTTAAAGATACATCAGTACTTTACTTTTGTAGTCTGAATACAGTGTGTCCCAGTTCTGTACTGTCCTTTGTTTAGTTTCATGGCACCGCGGAGTATATTTAATACATCACATCACATACGCAGGCAGACCTATTTATACCACAAACCCACTGCTCAACCTCACTGTCATTTGAGTTTGTAAGACTCCAGTGTGTAACCTAAAACTGTTGTGATTCTTGAAGCTCCATCGCGAGGGAACATGATATTCGTGCCAGTCTGAAAGAGCGAGTGCAGGGCTGAAAACTGTTAACAGTAAGAGCACAGACGGTTTTACTGAGCGTGACACGGCACTGTGAAGGTCACTCATCCATGTAAATAATATGGCATCCATGAACAAACACATGCTGACAAACACACACAGCCAAGGAGAGTGAGACAAAGAAACACAAGTATATCAGATAAGGCTATGAATAAATCCATAAACTTGCTGTGTAATATGAAATGCATATATGACCCAAGAGAAACGGTTTAGAGTCAAAAACATACATTGAAATCGAGATGAGGTAGAAAAAACACACACACCCAAACACACACACACACACACACACACACACACACACACACAGTACATATACATAACTATAAACAGGCACCCCAGAACAGCAGAGCAGAACAGCTTTGATGTGAAGCAATCATGAACACCCATATTTTATTTTACTTTACTTTAAATTTTTACTCAGCTGCAACAACTGATCTTTTTTGTTTTGTTTTGTTTGTTTTTTTGCCACTTGTGGGAAGTGGAAATAAGTGAAATCTAATTACAAAATCAACTCATTGACATGTTAGTTATATCCCATAAAGACACTATCTTCAATTTTGTGATGTTTGAATTGTTTAAACTATATTTACCAACTGCTTAAAATTGCCAGTGGCAGTGCTGCACTGCCAAAGCCTAGCATAGCTTTACAGCTGCCATATCAGACCTGGAAACTCCATATACACCGTACCTTTAAAACAATGTGGCATTAAAATTACAAAACTGTTTGAGATTGTAAAAATATTATTAGATGTTTAGGTAGAACACACCCTCAGAAGGAGAGAAGGAATGGAGGTGTGTTCGTAGAAGCAAAGCTAATTGGCTGTGGAACTTTGTAGTTTACATCCCCATCCAAAGTTATAATATAATGTACTAGGGTTCTTTTCTATGACTTGGCAAAGCTTTCTCTAAAGTTATATGGAGCACATTATGCCTATAACTAGTTAATTGACTTTGAAGCTGCATTTAGTAAATTCTGGCCACGTGGGAGCAGGAGAACTCTGTAAAAGATAACAAAGTTGTTTTGGCTAACACGTTAGCCAAAAGATGTGTTTTTGTGTCCACCCGATGAATATAAGTCCAATATTCACTCTCCTTTTAGCCTTTGTTTAGTCCCCACCGACTCCTGAGAGAAATATTGAGCTCTTTGCGCCGCTAAACGTTCCACTTTGTTCACCAGCTAGCTGCTAACTTTGTCAGCGGTTTTGTGCTGGGCAGGTAAAGTACAGTGGGTTTATCGAGGCTTGTTTGCCACAAACAGCTGCCTGCTGCCGCTGCAGCTGCAGCTAAAAGAGGCTAAAACACTCAGTAGAGCTGCAGAGCTGGTGATCATTCGCTGTGGCTTTGTCACTGTGACGGACCCCTTCCACATTTTCACGTTTGATTTGTTGTTAATGTATAATTAATGATGCTTTAAAATGTGTAAAATCAGTGACACTGCCCTTTAATGTTATAGGCTAGGGAATGTATTATTTCAGTGAGTGTCCTCATAAGTACATATGTACAAATGTGCGTGTGCAGGTTGTGAAAGGTGCCCCAGCCGCCATCCATGCTCCTCCACTGGGTCCATGAATAATGCAGAATTCACATTTTCATACCCCTTCCTCTTCCCTCCCTCCATCCCTCTTTTCTCCTCCCCCTCCACCCCCTTGTGTCTCAGTAAAAATAGAATCGTAGACCTGCAAGCTTTCGCTCTGGTGTTTATACCATCATGACCCTCCCCACCGCTGTCTCTCTCCTGACAGTAGTGTTATTACTCTCATTCATCTCAGCCTGTTCTCTCTATCCTCCGTGGGAGCTGGAGAACAAGAACAAGAGAAGAGGTTTGTCGGGCCAGACTGGGAGCAGAGGGAAGGTCCTCGGGTAGCATATAGATGCTTCATCTCCATATCTTTATTAGGTGCCACAAAAAAAAAAATAGCCCTGCTAAGGCCTCTGCTCCTCGTCTCCCCTCACCTCCCACTCCTCCGCTGCATGCACTCAGTCTCTCTCTGCTCAGGGGAAATGAGGAGCTGCTCTGGCCAGACATTAAATGTAGAAACTAGGATGCACAGACAGGAAAAATAGATGCCGGCTCCTTCTCTGTGGATGCAAAACAGTAATAAAGTACAGTGTCACTACACAAATATAGTCATCGGGGATGAAAGACGTGGAAGTGTTCCCAACTTTTTATGGTGAAATACATAGATATTAGTCAGGTTAACTTATACCATGCTTGGTGCATGCGTGGTAAGTAGGCCTAATACTAAACTGATTAACAATAGAGGTGATTTTTTCCCCCACTTTTTTTGTAATTGTTTGCAGAGTTTTTGAGCAGAGACACTAAAAACAAAAGTGGCTTGTTGCTCTGAATAACTTCCAACAGGTGCTTTAATGATTACATGATAATAATGTAAATTAATGTGCATGGTCCCAGATAAATAAATCAAGTAAACATTTTCTGGCAGGTTAAAACTCTTCCACAGCGGAACATGAAGTAAGGAATTGAATTTCAAAAATTACAACTGTCATCAGTTGACCATTCACTAAACCCCTCCCCCAAACAGTAACCATCCAATCATAGCTCAGCACCTGCAACTAATCCGTAAGCCGTAACGTAACGTTACTTCAAAGGCCAAAAGTTAGCATACTGTTTTAGATACTGTGTGTCAGGGGTAACGATTGTGGCTGTAGCCCTGGCTGTGCGTTGGCATGATTATGATGGCTGTGACGCATCATAGTCTTAAGGAGAGTACGACATGATTGTGTTTGCTGAGTGTTGAAGCGAACTGTGTTCAAGAACTCCTGAGGTTTATTGGTAACGCATCTCTCATATCTGATAAAAGCACCGCAAGTTCAAATCCCGTGCGGCTTAGCAATGCTTTATTGGCCAGTGTTAACAGGAGCAGTCAAGAGTAGCCACAGTACAGCTACCGTAGCCATATCCATAGCATCATAGATACAACCACAAATACAGCTGTAGTTAACCATGTCCACAGCCACAGCTTCACCCAGCACAGCCAGGCGGAGCAGCCGCAGTTGTGCTCACAGCTGGTGGCGGTATATTGTTGGAGTTCGGCCTTTTGAAGGAGAAATGAGAAATAAATGCAACCTGTAAAGTGTCACATCATCTCTTCTTTCTGTGGTGTCCACAGAGTGTTTTCCAAAACTGGCAGTGTGTTAGACCTGGAGTGTTCCTGTGGATCAGGAGAAAAGAATATCGCGAGGGAACTGCTAAAGAATTTCAGGAAATCAAAATTCCCACCATGACTTTTCTGGTGTAACGTACTTTTTGTCATGTAAAAGTGAAACATATTTTTTGAGAATATTAACAATAAAGCTTAAATGGTTGTTTGTCTTTTTGTTTGTTTGTCCAAATAATTTTGTATTCAATAAAGTAAACAACCTGTTAGCCTTAATGTATGTTAGAAAAAAACAGTTTTAACATTTTTCCCTGTAAGACCGCACTAGCTATTATAATCAGCTACCCTGTAACACAAGAACAATGCCTCCTTCATTTCCATGTTCTTTGGACATGCACCATGAGCGCTGTAGCAGTGCTTTTTGGCGTCATTACAACGTGGCAGGTTGTAAAGTTATCATTTTTTCTAGCCAAAATGCATATTTAGGGACCTGTTTGAAGAGATCTCATTTTGAGACCAGTTCAGCTGGAGACAAGAGTTTTTGACCAACCCACAGATGTAATTAGTTAGCTAGATGGCTACGGCTAATGAACTCTCCTACTGAGAGTTGTTATTTCAGCAAAATCGATGGTGACTGACAAAGAATGAGAAGCTGGGAAATACTTTCCCATTCATTCACAAATTAACTTTATATTTGATGCTTCTATCTTCAACTCGTAAACCTCCCCCATGGATCATTTACTACAAATTTATAAACTTACTTAAGATCTGATTATATAAATTATGAGCTATTTATATTCTTAATGGTATAAAACATCTTTTACACAGCGGGGAACACCGGTCTAGTTAGTGAACACTCACATCAATTTTTAAAGGAGACAGACAAAGTGGAATATTATAAGATGAGGAAACACTCCATCCATAAAGGTCTTGCTTCTTCTTGTGTCTCCTACTCCACTCTTTTAAAGGTCGCTGTGGAAACGAGAAAAAGATGGACGAAGCAGGCGAAAAAAGTCTACTGGAACATTTTCCTAAGTTCCACAAGGAAGAGGTGTTTGATGCAAGGCTCCTCCCCCGCAGGATTTACCCAACACGCACACATCATACAGCATGAAAGAGGGAATGCCAGGCTGTGACTTCAGGTATGTTGGCAAGAGGCTACGTAAGTGTGTTTGTGTGTTGTCTGACAGTCTGCCACTGCTTGAGCCCATGAATCAGTTCGGAAATTAGAGAGAGTGAGGTAGGCTACACATGGGAGAGAGAGAGAGAGACAGTGGTTGTAATCTATGGGCCTGAGACAAATATTTCACGGTTTGGTACCTTTCAAGGTGGCAGCATCTTGAAAAGATGTACATGTGTGGTGTGTTAGGCATTTCTGAGTAGTAGTTTTATTACTGCTCATGAAGTGAAGCACTCTCTTACTTAGTGAGCATCCTCACTTAGGCTCACTTTTATGATATTCATTTTACGATATTTTTATTGTATTTGGTATCATTTTCCAGGGAACATTCTTGGCTTTCATTCTGGCCTAGTTTTGAGAGTGTCGGACAAATAAAGAGGACCCTTGAGCCCTTCAGATTGTCACTAACCTATATTTTCCCATGTAGGAATATCACAGACACAGCATTATAAGGACAAATAATACTGTCCATATGCGCATTGCCGTAAAAAAAAGGGTCTGTGACATAAATTTCATCAGCTGCTGATGTCCATGTGTCTCTGCGGACAACTGTCAAGCTGTTGGGCTGTCACTCAAGTTCTAACCAATGAACATGTAATTTATTCGATTTACTGTCATTCAAATGCTGTCCACATAGTTTCGTCATGAACGACACTGCTGTTCGGTCTGTTCATTCACTGTACAGCCACAGTCTCACTGTTTAACAAGCTAACAGGTGACCTGCAGATTGTTGTGATAAAGGGACTATAAGGCAGGTGCATTTTTCAAGAGGCAGCAAACAGGCTTAACTTAATGTACGACTTTTCCATTCATGGTGCTGAATGCAAAATGTTTGCACAGGTTGCTTCTCAGACCACTTACGTGTAATTACCTGTCCAGCATGACTCATTAGTTTACTCCATTATCCGTCAATGAAGGGAGCGACGGTGGCCTAGTTTATTGTTAGGGCAACGGGACATGCAATACATCAGAGTGACTGTGCATTTTATTGTGAATGCAACCCACTGCAGTATAAAGCATGGCCTGTTGTGTTTTTACACAGGGAAATGATTTTTTTTCCCCCTGCATTCAAACAATAGTTTGGACGTCAAATAATGTACTATAACATGGAACATGTATTGTATAGACCTGTGTGCATGTCCCCTGTCTGTGCTACTGTTTCTGTCTGCTTCAAATACATCAAGGGTCCCAAGCCCTGGATATATGGATGTGGATATGAGATGATGAAATTTACATCATGCTGATCTGTACTTTGCAAATGCCGACATCTAACAAATTTCCAGCTTGTGTTCCAAGCATATAACAAGGCCATTTAAACAGATCCCCGGCAGCGTAAAAAGAGACACAAACACTAAGTACTCAGGCACAGACTGTTGTGAAAAGTGGTGGTTTTTAACCTGCTTTTAAAAGTGTTCAGTGTGGGGGACCTCTCTCATATCTTCAGGCGGGGTGCTCCATCTACATTGGGCATAAATACAGAAGGTAGCCTCCCCTGATATATTCTTAGTAGGAGGAATGGTTAAAAGACCACTGCCTGGTGACCTGAGAGTTCTTTGCTGGTTTGCATCTAATTAAAATGTATTTTATATACCAAACTGCAAGGCCATTTAGAGCTTTGTAAACCAGTAGCAGAATTTTAAAATCAATTCTAGTTTTTATGGGGAGCCAATGTAGAGATCTGAGAACAGGTGTTATATGGTCAGATTTTTTACTTTTAGTGCAGTTGCACTTTGAATTAACTGTAATAGCTAACTGTAATAGCTAACTGTAATAGCACAGCTGAATTTGGGAGGCGGGTGAATTGACCAATACAGTAGTCTGATCGATGGGTTATAAATGCAGACTCTTCTCAGAGTCTGATCTTGATAGAAAGACCCCGTAGTTTTGAAATGATTTTTAGATGGTAGAAAGCTGATCTTGTGAGATGATTGATAAGGTTCTTAAAATTTAGATTGTTGTCTATGATTACACCCAGATTCCTAGCTTTATTTTTGCTCTCCAGAGACAGAGAACAGAGATGAACTGCGATTTTATGTCTGCATCAAAGATGGTTATTTCTGTTTTGTTTTTGTTCAGTTGTAAAGATCCTCAGATTAATATTATCAGAGCACTCGGGGAATGTATGGGATCTACTGTAGGTCATCAGGAAACAAGGATATGTACAGTTGTGAATCATCTGCATAATTATGATAATTTATTTTCAAGTGGGAGCATACAGAGATTAAACAGTAATGGCCTAGGAATAGAGCCTTGAGGTACTCCACACCTAATAGCCACTCTATCCAAGGCAAAGTCTCCAACGGGCACAAAGAACTGCCTGTCCTGTAGGTAGGTTCTGAACAATTTTAGAACCGTCGTTCACAACTTTGATAAGTGCTGTTCCTGTGCTATGGTAAGGTTGAAACCCTGATTGATAGATGTCTATAAGGTTATTTGATGTTATATAGTTTTTAAGATGAGAATAAACTATTTTTTCCAAGTATTTTACTGAGAAATGGTAAGTTGGAGATGCGCATATATTTAGCAATAACTGTTTCATGGAGGTTACTCTCCTACAGAGGCAGTTTAATGACAGCTGTTTTAAGTGCTACATGAAATATGCCTGACATAAGAGAGCAGTTAATAATTTCTACTACCTCAGGTGCTAAGCAATTAAAAACAGTTTTTAAAAATGTAGTAGGGAGAGGATTCAATCAGCAGGTGGAGGACCTGAGCTGCCCAACAATATTGTCAATTTTTTTAGGTCTATAGGGTCAAATTGAGACATTGCACAAGTAATATTCCTGGAGAACTGGAGGGTAGATACATTTCTAGATCTTGAGGCAATAATATTCTGTATAATGGCAATAATTCTGATGTTGACGAATGTAGCAAAAGCTCACATTTTTCAGTGGACAGCATCTCTGATGGGGTGGATGGTGGATTTATAAGTTGATCAACAGTAGAGAAGAGCTTTATTAAGATTTATTAATGATCTCAATGAATTCATAATATTTTTCATATATGATTACTGATTTCCCTTCAAGCAGTTCTCACCAGAATGTATGTACATGTGGTACAATAGCTTCTCTTTTATTACAAGGGGAGGTTATAGGAAATCCCATTTATTTTTTTCTCTTTTAAGTTTTTTCTTACTTATTTAAACACTGGTTGCTTTACTATCAGGCTTTTACAGTGCTAATAGATAATATAGTATGGCTTGTCTGAATATTTTGTGTTTTTTTTTCATTTTTCTTTTGCTCTTTTTGGTTGCTGACAAAACACAATAAATAATAGATCAGAAAAAAAATATTGAAGACATAAAGTGACGCAAAGCGTCTGATGAGTCAGCTTCTGGGTTGTTGTTTTTTTTCATTCCTTGAGCTTGGTTAGTCAGGATCCTTAAATTCAGCACCTTTCAAGGCTTTTTAAGAGCTACCAATGACTAACCGTGACCAGTTGAGTGGTCTCATTGTTGGTCTGCATGATAAGAGTGCTGTGTTTTAAAGGGGCGGCTCCTTTTGTCTGTACGAATATCCAAATTTTAAATTGCATTCTGTTTTTCTCTGAACCATGTGATTTTTGACAAAGGATGAAATGTGTCAAGCAGAAAAGAATGACAGATTCAAATTAAGGCAAGTTACTGTAAAGTGCACCTCCACCAGTGACTAAACAGAAAATGGGAAGCAGCAAACAGACATGCTTTGAAGAATTGACAGCAATGGCATTATTTGAAAGGCCAACAGAACAAAATCAAATCGTGTGAGAGAAAACACAATCTTTAACACACTGAAACATGCTGATACAAGTGTTGTGAAGGAATCAAAGCGCTGCTTTCAGACCCTTTGTGAATATGAAGCATATCACAGATAGACTGTCACACCTTCTCTTTGACCGTTTTCCATGGCAGGTTTTTTAAATTACCCCCCGGACATCCTGCCGTCTCCAAAGCTTTTCAAAGAGCTTTTAGTCTGGCATTTGATTTCCTGGTCTCCTTTTCTTTAGACGTGTCTGTGTTTTTTTTTTTTTCATTTTTCTTTTGCTCTTTTTGGTTGCTGACAAAACACAATAAATAATAGATCAGAAAAAAAATATTGAAGACATAAAGTGACGCAAAGCGTCTGATGAGTCAGCTTCTGGGTTGTTGTTTTTTTTCATTCCTTGAGCTTGGTTAGTCAGGATCCTTAAATTCAGCACCTTTCAAGGCTTTTTAAGAGCTACCAATGACTAACCGTGACCAGTTGAGTGGTCTCATTGTTGGTCTGCATGATAAGAGTGCTGTGTTTTAAAGGGGCGGCTCCTTTTGTCTGTACGAATATCCAAATTTTAAATTGCATTCTGTTTTTCTCTGAACCATGTGATTTTTGACAAAGGATGAAATGTGTCAAGCAGAAAAGAATGACAGATTCAAATTAAGGCAAGTTACTGTAAAGTGCACCTCCACCAGTGACTAAACAGAAAATGGGAAGCAGCAAACAGACATGCTTTGAAGAATTGACAGCAATGGCATTATTTGAAAGGCCAACAGAACAAAATCAAATCGTGTGAGAGAAAACACAATCTTTAACACACTGAAACATGCTGATACAAGTGTTGTGAAGGAATCAAAGCGCTGCTTTCAGACCCTTTGTGAATATGAAGCATATCACAGATAGACTGTCACACCTTCTCTTTGACCGTTTTCCATGGCAGGTTTTTTAAATTACCCCCCGGACATCCTGCCGTCTCCAAAGCTTTTCAAAGAGCTTTTAGTCTGGCATTTGATTTCCTGGTCTCCTTTTCTTTAGACGTGTCTGTGTTTCTTTTTTTTTCTTTTCTTCTCCTTCATGCAAAAAGCACCTTGGCTGCTGAAAGGGAGTGTTGGAGGAGTCCAGATATATTCAGTGTGAAGGGAGATGACATGCAGGGAGAGGAGAGGAGAGGAGAGGAGACAGTGAGAAAGGAGAGGAGATAAAGGAGGAGAGGAGAGGAAACAAGAGGATAGAGGAGAGGAGAGAAGAGAAGTGAGGAAATCATAGGGGAAAGGGGAGGAGATGAGTGGAAGCAAGAGAGGGGAGAAAGGGGGAGAGGAAACAAGGAGAAAAAATGAGAGGAGAGAAAGGAAAAGAAGAGAAAATCGGGAACAGACATAAAAAAAGAGAGGCGAGAAAAGCACAGAAGAGGGGAGAAAAGAAAAGGATACGAGAAGAAAGAAAAGGAAAAGAGAGGACAGACGGAGAATGAGAAGCCAGTCGTCCTTTACCCAGGGGGGAGGCACAGCGTGGGGGGGGGGTGAATGGGGGAGGTAGGCTTCTCATCCCTCTCTCCTCCAACTGAGCCTCCTTTCTCAAGGTCAATCACACACACAAACACACACGGAGACACACACGTACATATACACACACAGGCAGGCAGGTTGGCAGACATGGTACACACCAACACACACACACACACACACCACACACACATCACACACACACACACATACACACGCACATATTTAGTCGAGCTCAAGTAGAAAAGACGCCTTCTGCCTGCTTTTCTCTCTCTAACTCTCTGTACCAACCGGCCAAGTCTCAGTCAACCATCTGGAGATAAAAACCCCATTCTTCCCACAAACACACACACACACACACACACACACACACACACACTGTGTGTTTATGATAATAGACCAAATGCCTCTATTGATTCTTTCTCTTTCTGTGTCTGTGTGTGTGCATGTGGAATCAGTTTTATTTCCACATGGAGCACACACTTCCCTCTCCCTCTTTAAAATCTTCCCCTACACTCCTGTTTTGGTCAAAAATGTATTACTTCTCCATCTTAATAACTCATCCCCTGTTCATTATTGAGTCCTAGAAATCTTATTTTCAATTGTAATTTTCACTCTGTCTCTATTTTTAAACACAAACACCTAAAATGACACGACCAAATGGAAAATGCTCATAAATTCTGAACCACACTGATTATGCACACCTACAAGATCTTGCCAGAAGGGTAACCTTTCACAGTTTCTTGTGCAAGTGTCAGAAACACTCCAAGTGTTTGTGAAACGGAACAGCAGGGGTTTGAATTCAGTAAAAATTGAAAAATATGTTGTGAAGTATTAGGTTGGCAGTGGAATGCTCACCTGTTTTTTCTTGTATCAGCTCCCGGCTTCTACAGTTTTTCAAAGCAAGATCCAAATTGTATATATTTATAACTTTACAACAACAGCCATGGAAATGTCGACTCCCAGCCGTTACAGCAATAAGGGACACTGTTACTGCATTTCCACCTGGTATTAACACATGGTCTTTATCTGAATATGAGATCTGCAAAAGAAAAAATGCAGGTTAAAGGGAAACTCCAGTGATTTAGTGTTGCACTTCCATAAAGCTGGGGGGACTTGCCAGTGACACGTTTAAAAAAGAACGGTCAAACTTGAAACAGGAGAGGCCATGATGCCCTGAGTCTCTAGTATGGATCAAACTCCAGAAACACGAGATCCTACACTTTCCATGATGCAAATGGATAGCGATTGTTTTTCAGTCTTTGGAAAGCTCCCTTTAGAGCCGCAGAAGGTATTATTCAACTGGCTTAGTAGTACCCCTTATGACAAACAAATTGAACTCCATGTGAAAAATTGGTGTGCTTGCCTTTAATGCAGAACGCACTACTATTAGAGCCCATTGCATGGAACCACTTCACTCTTCGGCTTTGTTGAATCTCTATGTCTTTCTGGCCCTGATAAAAACCTCCTGGTCCAATTTTTGGTCCCCAGTCACTGACCCTTGCTCCCTCTGACTGGCCATCTCTCCCCGAAAACGAATGATGGCCCGAACGTCTTCATTTACCCAACAAGCATCCTTCATTGTCCTTTCTTTTTGAAGTATTGGTATAGATTGAGAGGTAAATGGTGATTATAGCTGTTGTGTTGTTGTGGTTGTCCTTGTTGTGACGTGATGACTCATCTGCTTGAGAGCGCTGCCAGCAGCCCCTGAAAATACCTGGAACTGGATTAAGTATCACCTTCTAGGCAGTGCCCAAATTTAATTCCAGGGAACTCTTCCAGGGAACAGAGGCAACAAATGCAGAGACCCAAGCAAGTAGCAAGTGTTGGTTTATACCACAGCCGCCCAGAACGGCTTCAGTGCTCCTCACATAAACTCTCATAGAGTCTCTGAAGTATACTGGAGGGATGAACACGTCCCAGACGATATTTCCTTATATGGTGCTGTGATGATGGTGTTGTTTAACGTGTAGCTCCAAAATGTCCCACGCGTGTTCACCCAGTGACTGTGAAGGCCACGGCATATAATTCACATCGTTTTTAAACATTCAGTGAGCTCTCGTGAATGGAAGCACGTGTATTCATTATGTTTTTCTACTCATTTATGATGCAGTATTCCAAAGGTTAATGTTATTTCAAATATATATATATTTCAAATTACAAAATGACGTGTAAGCCATGGCAATTTTTTTCCATAAAGCTAGGTGAATTTTGACTGATGGAAGACTACCCCTGCAAAAGCAGAACACAACTAAAAATCAGCAGTGTCGAAACCTCTAATGGGAAGTGGAGAACAGGCTTGCTTCCCCCTCCTGTAAAATATTCCTCCTCTCCTCTTTGGGTCAAAATTGTCTCCCCCCCAAACCCCTCCACCCTCCGCCCTCCCTGTTTTTTTTTTTTTTTTTTTTTTATAACAGGCTGAAAAAGCACCGCTCTTCATTACCCTGGCAGGGTCAATTCCCCAAACAATGTGTTTGGTGTCACAATAAAAAGGGTGTTTTTTATGGCGTGCAGCAGTAAAATGCTATTAAACAGATAAAACACCGGCAACGAGCATCAGGAGGATTATAAAAGGAATTGCCTTGATAAACTCCACATATCTGCGTGATGACACACCAGCAGCGCTGTCGCTGGGGAGGAGGAGAGGAGGCAGAGACTGAGGAGCACATGGTCGGAGAGTTTACACAGCTCTACAGTGCCACCATCTGTCTCCCTGGCCTGTGTCGAGCTCTGGTTCCATGAGAGAGAAAAGAAGAAGATCGTGTCAGATTGTTATGCGATCATTTTCATTCTGCAGTTTCAAGATATGAAAAACAAACTCGAGTTCAAATGGAAACTTCTTGCTTCCTGTTTGTATTCTCAGAATTTACTGAATTAATTGATTTCTCAGTATCAGCCCATGCACATCTGAATGAGGGTGTTGTTGATGTGAATGTGGTCAGACAGAAAATGAACTATCACAGTGTATTTCTGCATGTGTTTTTTTAAAGTGAGGCGATGCTATCACTGGTATGAATGTAATAGGTTTGCCAATAGCTTTGGCAGAGAATATTGTAGCGGGGTTTAAATAAGTATCCTATCTTGAGACGTATTCATGCTCAAAATTCTAGCCCAGGATTAGGTGGCAAAGCACTGGTTTGAGTCACGGGTCAGAGGAGAAATTTGGTCCAATAAAGCAGCATCACAATGACGCATGAAAGAAACTCTTCAAGACTTTGGCATTAAGTTTTTTTTTTAAGTCCTTATGTGTGCCTAACTTTTGGTTTATCTATTTTTATTTTTATGTTTCATATTTGAGGTGTGTATTGCACCGAATACCTGCATAGCCCAATGCTGTGTTCACTAAATTGGTCGTATGCTCCCCTCTGGTGGGGACAGCGAGAACGGCTTCACCAGAATAGGCCTCTTTCACAGCAGACATTTTGGCTTCTCGTACCATTAAAAGCACAGGCGTTACTAATAACATTAACAATGGCTCCGCTCTGTTCGAGTGTCCCACCGAGATGTGACAGTGTGAGAATGAGCCGGTGATGCAGTTCAGCGCATCATTCATTTCATTATTTACACCTGTGCTTTTTCTACTGTGACATGTCAAAATGTCGTGCGTGGGGGGAAAAAAAAAGGCTCACGGCTACGAGCAGGCAGGCGGAGGGATGTGAATGGATACTGAAATTGTTTACTTAATTGTGGTTAATGTCGAGATGATGTACGCGAGTCCGATGGTGGCACGGTGGTGTGGTGGGTGGCACTGTCACCTCACAGCAAGAGGGTCCTGTAGGTGCCAAGCCACCCAGCACGGTCTCCCGGTGGTTGACGGGAGACTGAATGGCCCCATAGGTGTCAGTTTGAGGGTGAATAATTGCCCTGTGGCAGACCAGCAACCTGTCGAGGATGCCTCTCGGCCCGGTGTAGGCAAGGACGGGCTCCGGCCTCCCTAAACCAGTGGTGCAGAGTAACAAAGTACTTTTACTCAAATACTTTACTAAAGCACAATTTTTAGGTTCTTGGACTTTACTTGAGTATTTCCATTTTCTGTGACTTAAAACTTTTACTCCACAACAATTCAGAGGGAGATATTGTGATTATTACTCCACTACATTTATGCGCATCCTAAAAAAATACAACTAATTGTTAAAGATTAAACCAGTGTTTTATTGGCTTGTGACCCCTTATAAAAAAATCCATGTCTTTTTCGGGCTCTTTGTCGTGTTATATTATATCGCCAAGAATACTCAAACATTAAGATTAGAGAAAACTGAGAACAGTTTTGTGTAGTAGAACTTTTGTTTTTTCTCCTGTCCTCTCCCATTAATCATCAGTATTAACAATCTAATAATGTCAAATATAATAATATTAGCCATGGACATTTTACTGCACAACAGGTACTTTTACTTTAATACTTTAATATATATATACATATATATATATCTATACATTTATAACTATACATATTTACACACATTAAAAAAAATTAGCGGCAGTCATGGTTACTCACAGTAACTCACTGACCTCACTGTAAACGGTTAGAAACCACCCTCACCAAGCGCTTTATTAGGAACACCTTTACAGCTGCTTATTTACGCAGTTATCCAATCAGCGCAGTTTATAAAATCACGGAGATACAGGTCAGGAACTCCAGTTAATGTTTGCCTCAAAAATCCAAATAGGGGAAAAAATGTGATCTCAGTGACTTTGACTGTGGCATGATTGTTTGGTGCCAGACGGGCTGGTTTGAGTATTTCTGAAAACGCTGGTCGCCTGGGATGTTCACACACAACAGTCTCTAGACCTCAGTCAGAACCGTGGGAAAAACAAGGAACATCCAGTGAGCGGCAGTTCTGCGGACAGAAATGTCTTGTAGATGAGAGAAGTCAGAGGAGAATGGCCAGACTGGTTGGAGCTGACAGAAAAAGGCTACGGTAGTTCAGATAACCACTCTTTACAACTGTGGTGAGCAGCAAAGCATCTCAGAATTCACCACACGTCGAACCTTGGGGTGGATTCTGGATTCAGCTCCTGTCAGCCAAGAACAGAAATCTGAGGCTGCAGTGGGCACAGGCTCACCAGAACTGGACAGTTGGAAGACTGGAACAAACGTAGCCGGGTCTGATGAACCTGGATTTCTACCGAGGAGGCAGCAGCTGGTCGGGTTTGGCATCAACAGCATGAATCCATGGATCCAACCTGCCTCGTGTCAACAGTCTAGGCTGGGTGGGTGGTGTGGGGAATTTCTTGGCCCACTTTGGGCCCCTTAATACCAATCAATTATGGTTTGACTGCCACAGCCTTCTCACGTGCATGCCCCTCTATGGCCACAACTGACCGTCTTCGTCTCAAACTGGTTTCATGAACATGACAGGGAGTTCAGTCGCCAGATCTGAATCCAGTAGAACACCTCTGGGATGTGGCAGAACGGGAGATTGGCAGCAGGAATGTGCAGCTGGTAAATCTGCAGGGCTGATGTGATGCAGTCACGTCAGTGTTAGTATGGTGTTCCTAATAAAGTGCTCGCTGAGTGTGGGTTTTTATTCGAGAGCAAGTGGCCCTAATAAAAACTCGGCTTCCTGCTCGACTCAGATCAAACCTATCTTCATAATCACATTCAAATAAAAAAAATTAAATAAATAAATCTGCTTGATGCGATTTCGCGCAGTTCTAGTTAATAACAGGCCACGGGAACAGCTTTTACGACCATCGAAATTAGCTAACAGATTATTGTTGTTGTTACATAATTATTAAACTGCTTATTGTAAAATCTTTCGCCCGACGCTCCACCGGGCAGGGGGGCGTCGTTATGATCCGCTTCTCCTCGGCATTTTCCGGCCGTCTCCGTTCGAACTTCGTCCATTTCCGGCCTGCGTCGCCATCTGCTTTCTCGTCCTTCTCCAATCTCCGTGTTGTTGTTCCCGGTGACGCGACGGAGGTGTAGCCTGACGCGGGCTCTTACGTGTCGGCCAGAATAAAAGTGGAGCTCCGGAGGCCCAGGAGTGACGAAGGGAGTCTGTATCGGTAAGGACGGAGCTGTGTTCGGGGCTCGGAGAGGCGGGACGCGGCCGTAGAAAGGGTCGGTCTGGTCGGGTTCGGCCCGAAGGAAACAAAGAGATCATGGCGCCGCGGTGCGTTTGTAGCAGGACGGAGGGAGGGGAGGCTGCGGCTGTTCGGGAGGAACGGAGCGAGCGCGGGGCTTTGATGGTGAACCGGGACGGCCAGCGTGTGTGTTGACACACCAGAAACCGCGATGGGACCTCGGCGGTGTTAATACGCTCGGCTGTCAAACGGGGCTACGGCGGAGGGAGCTTCGTGCGCACCGACGTGCTCCGCGTCCCCCTCTCCGGCGCATTGAAACCGCCAGCCGCGGGATTTCTTCATTCGCTCCTGCAATCCACCCGACTCGATGCGATGTTTTCAGTCGCACGTAGATTATTGATGAATTTGCGGCTGCTCGTGTCACCGCTGCTCCGTCGTTCCTATTTCCCATCGGTGTTGATCCTGACGGGGAATCGGCCATTGCGGGCCGTCGCGTTTGGTTGCACGTTGAAAACGCGGACTCGGGCCTGGAGACTTTAACTGGCACGCATCCGGTACTTATGGTCAGATTGGGGTTTTTTTTTTTATTTTTATTTTATTTTTTTATTTTTAGTTGTTCGCTTCTCTCCTGGGATGTGACCGGCGTGCGTTGAGGGGGGCGTTGCCCGGCCATGTGTCTCTTCTGTCACACAGCACACAGCACACACACACACACAGACACACACACACACACACACACAGACACACACACACACACACAGCCTCCAAGTGATTTTTGAAAAGCAGAGGGAGAAATGTGCAAAGCCAATCACGCAGCGCGGGGAAGCTACGCACGGTGTGAGATCACTGAGCCCGGCGAACACGTCCCAGATCGACACTCACTGTACGGCCTGAAATCAGTCAGGGATCCGGGGGCCCGGATTGATCAAACTGCTAAAGATACCTTTAAAAAAAAAATGAACCCAAGTCAAAGATAGAAAGTTAAAAAATATTCAACTTCAATACAAATAATAATAATATTAATGATGGTGATGCATTAGCTGAAGATGTGTAGTTAAGAATGGAGTAGTTTTAGGCAGGCATTTGCATTTTTTTTCTTTTTTCTAGGCATTTATTAGGACTGCAAACAAATAACAGAAATAAATCTGGCATTGATTAGATTTGCAACCACTGTCTCATCATCTTCAAATCTGAACTTGTCAGCGTGGTACGAAATTCTCCTTATTATACGATTTCACTGAGATAACTCATCTACCAACAGCAGAATGTCTTGCAGCTGAATTTTGTTTCCATTTTAGTCAATTTCCTACTGTTTCATCCCTAATTATCTATTTATACATTATAAATGTTAGATTATTGTTATTTTCATGTGTTATTTAGAGATTTAAAGATTTCGCACAAATTAACTTTTTAAAAAACTAATTCTATATGTTCTTGGAGAATAACATAAAACTGAATAAACTATCAGGGTTTTTTTTTAAGAATGTACAATATGGCAGATGTAGTGTCAATCTGTATCTGTGATTGGCTATCCCATCCTTGAACATACACGTGATCAGACACACATATGATCACTTGAGAGTCGCTCAGTAGGCGCCAGATGATAAGTGTGTCTTACTGCTCACACTCAGCGCAGAACTTTTTTACTCTTACGTTGGTACTTCAGAGCATTTTTAAGTTCCTTCTCAAAAGTTGGATAAATATGGGCCTAGATTTCAGAGGTTCGAAATCTCCTTTATATTAATGATAAATGTAGGTACATTAGTTCAGAGCAGCTTCCAGAAAGTTAACTAGTTTCTCCTTTCTAATGTGTAGTTAGACAGAGTTGAGTCCCAGTCTCATTCCATCCCATCATTGTTACAGTTAAAATATTTTAATATATTTAAAAACAACAGCGAAGCTTTATTATTTTTATTTGTTGCCTCTTTATAATAATTTAGCCTGCACAGTTTCAGCCCCAGTAATAATGATTTAAAACCAATAACAGCTGTTAGAGCTCAGTTGGTAATAGAGGAAAACACATGTTTGTAATTTTATTTTTGTCAGTTCTGGGATAAATGTTGTTCATTTAGAGGAAACTCTTAAAACTAGTCACAGTATAAGGGATTATGAGCATAAGTATAATTAGCCAATAGGGTGTCACCACAACTTTTTGTTTTTGTAATGTTTTTTTATTAAGGTAACCCAAAGACATTTTTAGAAATACACTTCCGGGACAGGTTCACAATCTCTCCAGTCTGTCTTAAAGCAAAACTCCGGTGCCCGTGTGAACGCTGAAACAGGTTTTGGTGGCTGGCTCACTAATGATTACTCCTGTTCATACTAGCCATCAAACAACTCCTTCTGTGTGACGGGGGCAGAATCCTCAGTCCTCCTTCCATGTGGATATCTTCCAAAGTTACAGTCTTTTTGAGTGCAAAATTCCCTCTTTGCGTTTCCCTGAATAGTATTTCCCTATTATACTGCAGAGGAGGGATTGTAAGAAAGTTTTGTACTAAAAAGGCTATAACTTTGGAACATATCCACTTCGTTTTTCTAATTCAGACTGTTGAAGTCTCATATTAACTTCAGATAAACTTTGGAATGCATTTTTAAACCAAATGAGTACTGGGAATTTCGTCTCACTTTGAAAGCACATTACAAAGGGATCTTTTAACAGCTGCTGTGAACCGGAGGAATGATTACAGCAAGCAAAAACCTATTTCAGGGTTTATATGGGCACCTGACTATTGTTTGACAGACTAGAAGAATTGTGAACCTGTCCTTTAATGCCGTCTAGATTATTTCCCTGCTTTTGCTTGAGCTAGCTTGGGCTAGCATCATCGAGGAGACTGTGATAACTTCGACACCTTCACCAAAGCCTGACCGTGCTGGAAACAGTGAAAGCTATTTCAGGAGTGATGCATTTAATGCGTTATTCCTTAGTCTTGAGTATTGGTGTTGCGGACGAAATTGTACAGTCAAGCCGCTTCTTATTGTAGGCTGAACATGCCTGTTACCACTGTATCACCACAGCTCTTTTTGGGCTTCAGGGTGCCTTCCCCACTTTAAGGATTCCCCACAGCGTATTCAGTATTAATACATACACCTTTTGAATAAAATGCAATCCACTGTGACACCACTACAAACCGCAGCCCCCAGAATGACTATAGAGTTGAATCAACACCTCAACAAAACTGAACACAGTAAGCTTCATAAAGGTAGGCTTTAAGACAGGTTGTTGTCTTGATTGGCATCATATTGTAAATCTACTCCCTTTTTTTTTTTTCTCTTATTTTAGTGTACAAGCACTAGTGTTTAAGCACCATCCTGTAAAAAAAGACCTTTGATGGCATCTGTGTAACATGAGGTGGGTTTTCATTACAAATTAAATGAATGTTGACCTGCAGGTCCCCCTTGAAATTTTCCTTCAATATCTGCAGTTAATTTTCCAGTACCAAACGAACCCAAACAGAGTGGGACACCATCACTGGGAGCAGCATGATGTACATACATGCATTACATGTCACACAATTTTTAAAAAAATTTTTTTTTTTGGTCATGATTATAACGTACCACCTCACTAGCGCTGATAGAGTCCACCTGGATCCACTTGAGTATTAGACACACGGAACCGAGACCTAGGGCAGTGCTGTGGGACCCCTTCTGACCTGATCAGGATGATTTATAATTTGGGTCTACTTTTCTAGGAACCAAAATGGAACCCCTGAAGACCTCTAGTCTGCAACGTTCCTTTGTAGTAAAAGTTGCTTTTCACACAACATTTTAACGGCTGGTTCTGGTAATTTTATTACCAAAACACTGCATAATTAGACAAAAAAAATTGTTCAGAGGGGGTATTTAGTTGACAACTTACATATTCTTTTGATTACTGACTCCTTTGCGACCAGTTCAGAATCTTTGTAGTTCCGCATGTGTGTTTCAGTATAATTTTTTCTCTAAATTTGCAGCGTGTTTTCTGTTAGCAAGTTTGCTTTTGGGGTTTTTCTTCCTGCAGATTTCTAATTGTGTTTGCCGACAAAAGGAAACCATACAATTTATGGCACATAAACAGGTGGTGCCCAATGCACTACAGATGCTGTGGCTGCAGCTCCGCAACAGTTCTATTGTATTTAAAATAACAGAAATAATTACAAATTTAAAAAAACATAAGGAGAGAAATAAAAACAAAACAAATAAACATAACGTAACATCATAAAATCTGGTTCTAATAGGATCTGAAGTATTTTAGACATTAATTTGAAGATATAGATCCAGTAGGTCTGAACTATGGGACATAGAGCGAAGCTATGGAGTAGCGTGTCGTCCGCTGAGAAGCATCTCTCACATGTCTAGGTATATTCGGTGTAACCTCTCATTAGAATAATGAAGACGATGTAAAAATTAAAATTGGATTAGACGGTGCCTTGCATTGTTAGAACATCGGGGAATGTTCTCCAAGCCTTCTCTCCACAGCGTCCGACA
Organism: Xiphias gladius; assembly: GCF_016859285.1. Taxonomy (NCBI): domain Eukaryota; kingdom Metazoa; phylum Chordata; class Actinopteri; order Istiophoriformes; family Xiphiidae; genus Xiphias; species Xiphias gladius. The sequence goes on along the minus strand of NC_053415.1, from coordinate 21,376,782 downwards.
CCCCAATGCCCATTTCTTCCTCCTAATTTAGTTTTATTAAAGTGGAATCAACTTGACTAGTAGATTGTGAGGTGTCAGTTTTTAAGATATTGATTTTTCTGAGCGACATGAGTGCTGAAGGCATCCATCAAGACTGGAGCCTCTAAAAGTTTCAAGGTTTTGTAGATATTTTCTTTCATAGTCTCCCTTTTTCAGACATCTATAGAAACTGCTTCCTGGTAATCTGCGCTTCTCTTCAAATCTCCATCCTCAGCTCAGCCCATGAAGATGGAGTCGGTAGCGGAGGCTCAGCAAGGGGTGGAGAGTGCTGTGACCGAGACGGAGAACCAGCAGATCACCCCGGCACAGATCGCTACTTTGGCACAGGTAACGGATGATGATAACACCATTACCACTGCTGGGAGTCGGTGCAAGTTGTGCCCAGCTCAAGCTCTGCAAGTTTGGCTTTGTTTTTTTTTAAAACAAATCTTGCAGAAAAGCGTGCTTACCGGGCAAGGTACGGTAAAAAGTATCATTTTCTATGCTGTTGAGATTCAGGAAGTGCATCCGGTTTCCAAATATTTTGAAAAATACCAGTTTTGAATGTCAAGAATCTTTAAAAATAGTTAATGTCAAACTGCAAATGACAGACAGCATGGTCGCATCACTTCTGAATTTCAGGTATCCATGACAACAGGCCATCCCTCAGCAACAGGTCCCACGGTAACGCTGGTCCAGCTTCCTAACGGACAGACGGTTCAGGTCCACGGTGTCATCCAGGCTGCACAACCTTCTGTTATCCAGTCCCCACAGGTCCAGGCTGTACAGGTAAAAGACACACACCCAGAATCTCACTCAAACACACACACACACACACACACACATACACATAAAGTCCTAAAGAACATGAGCTTTTTTGATGTATTTCTGTCCGGTTTATGTGTTTGATCCAGATCTCCACCATAGCAGAAAGTGAGGATTCACAGGAGTCAGTAGACAGTGTGACTGACTCTCAGAAACGCAGAGAGATTCTGTCACGACGTCCCTCGTACAGGTAACTTGTGTATTTGTGCGTGTGCGTGTGTGTGTGTGTGTGTGTGTGTGTGTGTGTGTGTGTGTGTGTGAGAGAGAGAGAGAAAGAGAAAGAATGAATTGCATGATGGATAGTATGGATAGTACTTGTAGTACACAAGTACACTGTAGTACTTGTAGTACAAAAATTATCTAAAATTTGGGGATGTGCTCTTTTAAATATCAGGCTATTTTGCAGTGAAAACCAAAAACAGTGAGGATAATACATATGTGGCATGGAAATGATGATCAAAAGGTGATGGTGATACAAAAGCTGATGTAGTATATCACACGAATAAGTGTGAAATCATGGCAGCCTCAGGTCATGACATCCCACTAACCCTGCCCACTGGGTTTTGTGAGAAACTCCCACGGTTGTTTATCCCAACAGGAAAATCCTGAACGACCTGTCATCCGACGTGCCGGCTGTCCCTCGTATCGAGGAGGAAAAGGCCGAGGAGGATTCATCTGCTGCGGCTGCCACACCCGCAATTACCACTGTTACTGTCCCCACACCCATCTACCAGACCAGCAGCGGCCAATACAGTAGGTGATATTTGGCTCAGTGGAGTTGTATCTGAGTTAACAGGATGCTGTAATTTAAACACCATAGAGAGTGAATATAGGATATTCATTTTCATCAGGGGGACAGAAAAATGACTCCAGGGGGATAGTAATGTTGCTCTGTGTCTGCTGGATCTTTAAATACTCAGTTGCTTGCCAATTTGTTTGGCTCAGTCTGAATAAAACAAATTTCTAATTTCTCCCTGTCATTTATCCCCCTCTCCGGACACACAGTTGCAATCACACAGGGCGGTGCCATTCAGTTGGCTAATAACGGAACAGATGGAGTGCAGGGACTTCAAACTCTGACCATGACCAACGCGGCAGCGGCTGCCCAGCCCGGAGCCACCATCCTCCAGTATGCACAGACCAGTGACGGCCAGCAGATACTGGTTCCCAGTAACCAGGTGGTGGTCCAAGGTGAGTGTGGGGATCTATTATCTTTGAATATACCCATTTTATTTTATTAGGCATCCTTGCAGAAAATATTTCTGCTTAATCAGGGTGATTTTCTGCTGTTGGCAACAAAGACAGAAACATATGGCTACTGTCAGTCAGTCAGTTAACATCCACTTTTTGCCATCTGCACCTTTCAGCTGCCTCTGGTGACGTCCAGGCCTATCAGATCCGAGCAGCCCCTGCAAGCACCATTGCCCCCGGGGTGGTCATGGCCTCTTCCCCTGCCCTCCCGACGCAGGGTGCCACTGAGGAGGTCACCCGCAAACGGGAGGTCCGCCTCATGAAGAACAGGTATGAGCAGAGTGGGAATCTGTGTCCTTGTGTGTTAATAATATATTTGCATCAGAAAATTTCTCAGCATCCACAGCTGCTGCCATCTGGAACAGTGACGAAAAATTTGGTTTCAACGTAATGTATAAGAAACCAGTCTAAAACATGGAAGCCTCGTATACACTAACCAAGCGCTTTATTAGGAACACCTGTATACCTCCTTAAACATGCAATCATCCAATCAGCCAATCATGTGGCAGCAGTGCAGTTTATAAAATCATGCAGATGTGGGTCAGGAGCTTCAGTTAAAGTTCACATCAAACATCAGAATTGGGGAAAAAATGTGATCTCAGTGATTTTGACTGTGGCATGATTGTTGGTACCAGACGGGCTGGTTTGATTATTTTTGAAAACGCTGATCGCCTGGGATTTTCACACACAACATCATCTATAGTTTAGTCAGAATGGTGCAAAAAACAAAAAAAACATCCAGTGAGCGGCAGTTCTGCGGACAGAAACTTCTTGTTGATGAGAGAAGTCAGAGGAGAATGGCCAGACTGGTTGGAGCTGACAGAAAAAGGCTACGGTAGTTCAGATAACCACTCTTTACAACTGTGGTGAGCAGCAAAGCATCTCAGAATTCACAACACGTCGAACCTTGAGGTGGATTCTGGATTCAGCTCCTGTCAGCCAAGAACAGAAATCTGAGGCTGCAGTGGGCACAGGCTCACCAGAACTGGAGAGTTGAAGACTGGAAAACACGTAGCCTGGTCTGATGAATCTGGATTTCTGCCGAGGCAGCAGCTGGTCGGGTCAGAATTTGGCATCAACAGCTTGAATCCATGGATCCAACCTGCCTCGTGTCAACCATCCAGGCTGGTGGTGGTGTAGTAATGGTGTGGAGTATGTTTTTCTTGGCCCACCTTGGGCCTTTTAATATCAATCAATCATTGTTTGAATGCCACAGCCTTTCTGAGAATTTTTGCTGACGATGTGGATCCCCTCTACGGCCACAAATCCCCCACCTTTAATGGCTACTTCCAGCATGATAATGCACCGTATCACAAAGTGACACAAAGTCACAAAGTCATCTCAAACTGGTTTCATGAACATGACAATGCGTTCAATGGACTTCAGTGGCCTCCCCAGTCGCCAGATCCAGTAGAACACCTTTTGGGATGTGGTAGAAAGGGAGATTGGCAGCAGGAATGTGCAGCTGGTAAATATGCAGAAATTATGTGATGCAGTCATGTCAACATAGACCAGAACCTCTAATGAGTGTGTCCAACATCTTGCTGAATCCAGGCCATACAGAACTGAGGCTGTTTTGAGAGCAAAGGGAGAACCCACCCTGTATTAGTATGGTGTTCTTAATAAGCTCAGTGAGTGTAGGCACCATTCAGTAAAAACTAGAAAGAATAACATTAATAGAAAATCAATAAATAGGGTTTCCAAGTATTGTTATTGATTATAGAATTGTATCCCAACTTTGTGCTGGTTATATGTGTTGCGGCTATGAGCAGCTTGGTAATTGAATGTAACCCAAAAATAACATTAACTAACTTTCCTAAATCTCCCCAAACCCATAAAAAACAAACAAGAAACCCAAATTGTGTCTTGTCCTTCCTACAGAGAGGCAGCTCGTGAATGTCGAAGGAAGAAGAAGGAGTATGTTAAGTGTCTGGAGAACCGAGTGGCTGTCCTGGAGAACCAAAACAAGACACTAATTGAAGAACTTAAAGCCCTTAAAGACCTTTATTGCCATAAATCTGAGTAGTTTGTGTCCTGAGCCCCGAGCTGGGCCAAGTAGCGTATCGGTTCCTTTCAAATACTTTGACTGTTTGAGTCTGCCTGTCTGACCTTCCAGTTTACACACGGCTGGCTCTTTTTGACGAAGTCGCCCTACTTCAGTTCTGCCTTTACTACTCTTTCTTCAGTTGGCTGTCAGAATAATACATTTAAAATACGCAATATCTTTGCAGGATTAATACACTGAGAACACCCGTGCATTCTCACATCGAGATTTGATGATAGATGGTGGCAAAGTGCAAACTGAAACTTTATGGTTTAAAACAGTAGCTACAATCCTGTGCAGCATCATTAAAAGGGTAGAATCAGCTGCTGACATCAGGTAATATGTTATTTCACGCACCTTTATTAGTGGGGCTGCATCTTATTGTCGTAGTTTGGTGGCTAATACCCATATAACTTAGCATACGATTGAATTCATCGTGGTCTTTGTGGAGGTGCTTCACTGGAAAAGGTTGACAACAAAGTCCGATGAGCCCGAGGAAATATTATCCTCATACATCTTCTTTAAACAACAAAAAGAACCTTTCTGTGGTTCTTTTCAACCATCATGGCCTCTTCTTGTTGTCCTAGTGTGGTCATGCAAAACTGTGAACTCTCAGGCCATCCTGCTGGTTCAAATAGTTCACAATGGTTTATTGAGGTAATAAGTTTGCCACCTATGCTCATCTCAGACTTCAAGTATTTATTTATTTTTTTGTTGTTGCATTTACGGTTTGACTGTTGAAAAGCTGTCTAAGGCTCATATTTCATTGGCCCCATTGGACTCCAGTAAAGCATTTGTGTTTACTACTGTATGTAAGCAGTAATGCCTGATAAGCTGTGCTTGAAGCATCGCCACTGCTGCTATGGTAGCCTACAGTTTAATTTACCTTGCACTCTGATTTAGAACAGTAGTTAAACTGTAGGCCTGTAGAACTATGTTTGAGGTGTCCTGATGTATGATTTCACAGACACCTGCCAAATATTCATGAATAAATATTTTTGTGATGCCACGTTGTAACTTTACAGTCACGGGGGTGAGTTCAGTTATAAACCGTATAGGGTACTGGCCACGACTATGACAAGAAGACCCAGCTCGTAGACAAAATTCTAAAAATCTTTTGCCTTTGATATGATCACAATTTACTACATAGAAATTTTCAAATAAGTTGATATTTTTCCCTGCTGTATGCTACATTTGACAGTGCGTTCAGAACATACTTAATCTTAAGACAGTTTGTGTAACAGTTAAGACTAGGACGTGACCTTTCAGGCAAGCTCAGTCAGTTGCAGCTAAAGGCTTTGAATGAATTGTGAATCTCTACTTGATCCACATCCTGATGTGAACCAACTTTTCAACAATGTGACCATTTGTGTCGGGGACTCTACAACTAATTGGGCACAAATACGTAAATTTTTCTATTGCTCTTAAAGATGCTACCAACTGCCGATCGTGAAGGGACTGGAACTGATTGCCACAGTCGTGTCCGTTGAGAAGGGACGTATTGTAATGTGACATCACACTTTTCATTTCACTCATTGTTTTTCTGCTTCTCCACAACAGACGGTTGAAAGAGCTGCTGTTAGAATAAGATTGTTAGCAGGCAGAAGCACAGTTTTAAAGAAAGACTGCTGTTTTCACAACCTGGGGTCTCATTTTGTTAGCTTTGGACAACACTCCCATTAGTTATGGTGACAATTTAATCGTGATACCTTAAGTCCAGTAGGGCAGCAACACAAGAGGCCATTTTATCTAAACAAAATTATTTTAAAGTGAAAACAAATCCGAGGGCTAGTTATTCTGGACCTGGCTTTTGCAGGAAAAAAAGACAAAGAAAACTTTGCAGAATTACTTCTTTGTTTACATTGACTGGCTGTACTTGATGAGGTACTGCGCACAAGTCATTTTTCAAAGCAAAGTGCTGTTTTAATGGACACTCATGTGTGTTTGTGGTAAAAATAGCCCGGGGTTTGTTTATAACTCCACCTATTGTGTTGCTCACTGCGTCCCCCAGATATCAGCAACTGCTGAGTAAGATTTTGTTTCACAACAGATGAGACTGATTTTCTAAAAGAATTTAAAAAAAAAAAAAAACTGAACAAAACAAAAGACCCAGGTTGTACAAAAATGTATTGAGTAATTTTAACAGCAGAGACAAAGATGTTTTCCAAGCAGTAAATTTCAGGTCAAGCATCATCTCCTTGTGCCACAGTCATCTGTCAGTCTGTTGTCAAGAATGACCACCACGATCAAAGTAATCAATTTTACATGATAATTCATTTTACAGTGTTTTCCAATATTGTGTCTGTTTTGCAATGTCTGTTCAATGGTGGTAAAATATGGATTCCGACAACAAGCGAGATTGCAGAGCCATTTTTTGTTGATATGTAGCAGATTTGATTCTTTGTGAAATCTACAGAAGATATAGGCTACGGATACATGACTTTAACACTAATAATCCATGACAATGTGCGTTCTATTGAAAAGAGATCACCTTTGTTGGACTGCGTGGTTTTTGAGAAAATACATGTACGTATTTGTCTGTTTATTTTTTTATATTACTGTACATAGACTCTACAGCATGTGTAGACCTCATGTATTTCTGTTTATTTGATATGAAAAATGTTCTTATGGCTTGTATGAAACAACTTTGCATATTTGTAACATAATCTAAATGTATAATAGAGGACAATGTGTGTATTCATGTAATCCACCAGGCCTACCACCATCATGGCAGCTACATTTATGAAAAAAGGCCTTTGTTGGAGATGTTATATTTTGGAGTGCTGTACTGTTTAAGATTGACGGTGTTTGTTTGTAGAGAAGAGCGAGTCTTGTGAGAGCAGTAGGGGTCAATAACTTACAACAGTTTCAAAATTAACAGTTTTGGTTGTTGGAAAAGTGCACAGCAGAGCCCTCGGTGGCTTCAAACTCAGCCACATGTTTGTTTTTAACTGTAAATGTATTTTTATTTCATAGACCTGCACAGAAATGGCTCCATCTGTAACCTCTTTTATATATTTCAATTCATCATATGAAAGAACAAGTTTTCTTTCCACTGGAGCCCTTTTTTATGTATATTTTATTGTGCTTTGTCTGTTTTTATTTTACTACAAAGTTACATGAGATTTTTTTTTAATTTCTTATTGACATTGGTTCCAGTAGTAAGATATACTGTATGTCAGTTAATCAATCCTCTACTCACATATTAGCTAATTTCAACAGGAAACTAACCTGAATCCTCTCTAAACAAAAAAAATCTGATGTTTTGGAGTGAAAGATACCTTCTGGTATTTTGTTATGGAAAATCTCTAAATTTTCCTCCAGCTCACTGTTGATGTTTGAAACCTAACAAACTTACGGACTTGGATTTGTATATCGGTAACTTCTGTTTCTGAGCAGCATCAAAGTTGATTCTTGACCTTGGAAACAGTGGTTTGACAAAATCAACTTAACTCAAGGTCCACTTGATAGTTTTTTCCAGAGCTTTCAGATACACTCTTTGCTCAGTTGTCATTACGTGACAAACGGTCACGTGATAACAGGTGGTTTCATATGGGTGTGTGTAATAAGCCCTGTCTCTGTTCAAAGATGGTGTATGGTTTGTTTGGTTGAAAGCTCCAGAAGCTAGTAAGTGGACCTTGAGATAGCATTATTTTGATAGCAAATTTATTTCTGCTTTTCAAAAATAAGTTTCAAAACTTCAGTCATGAGCTGTGAGGAAATTTGGGGGCACTAATGGTGGCTCTAGCAATCAAGTGTGTGTGCGCTTTTTAATGTGTTTTGTTTCTTTTTTTTTTTTTTTTACCAAAAATCATCAATTCATGGTAGCGCTTCCAGTTTTATTTTTCAAATTTTAAACATTTTCATATTGTAAAGTATACAGTATGTACTTGTAATGTCTGGAGGATTAAATGGTTGGATTGGCTAAAGAAATCACACAGCACCTCGTACTTGGAGTAATTCGGGAGGCTTCGGATGAATCATCCCATGCAAAACCCACAACACATTAGCATGTACTGCAGCCGTACATGTCGTCCCGGATTCACCCTCCTCCTACGTGTCACAGTGTGGTTTAGAGGAATCTATGCAGAGACGTAACAAAATAGAGAAGTAGTCTTTTTGTAATGCATTTCAAGGGATGACATGAAGTCTGACAAACCGCACCTTGGCCCTCGCTGATTGTGAAGTTTATTTTGGAGGAAAGGACGCAGCAAATTTGATACCCATGCCATTACAATACCTGACTTACTGAGATGAAAACTTTTTAAGTGTCTTCTGAGGAAAAAAAACATTTCCGCCTGTTGTAATTCACACATCCAGTTCTGGTGCTGAAAAAACATCTTGTTATAATCTTTTTTTCTGTCGATTTGATATAGTGAGCTCAACTTTGTGATGTGATTACCCAATATCTTTCCAACAATACCAACAGTGTTTTCATTTCTGTGCCAGAAAAGTTTATACCCACGGGCCTCATTTGTGCATGAAACAGATTGATATCCTTGTGTGTAAAAGTACATATAGAGAGAATTTCTAGAACAGTAATAATAACATTTTCTAACTTTTAATGTGATCAGTTTATATATTGCCACTTTTACAAGTTATCAAAATGATCAAACAAAATGCCATGTATTGTATAATATCTTGTAGAGACAAGATCACCCAATGATGCATTACATACTGTTTATTTCAACATTGTTACATTATAAAACTATACCAGCCCATTCATAGAAAGTGCTGTTACTCTGGCATTACATCACTCTTTTGTAAACACTTGCTATGTCGCAATAAACTGCTCTTGAAGATTGCTCTGTATTTTATTGTTAATTAATTAATCATATTTGAATATTCCATAAATGAAAGACATTGATGAACCAAGAAGGGGTCATTTTTACATTTAAAAAAAAAAAAGTTTCCAATCGCTCTGTGCTTTGTTATGAATGATTGCATGGTGTTTACTATTCTACTCACCAGCAAAATGTTTGCATCCCGACATCTTAACAAACGTGAACGTGATTATTTTGCTAGTGTTCCCCAACTACAGCTCCCGTGATGTTTTTAATTTCTGCTCCGAAGACACACGTTGTTGATGACAGGGAAGGGAGGGCTCCGTTAATAAACTCTTGCTTTCGAAGAGGAAAATAATGGTCCAGAGAGGGTTCAGTGATGCAGGGAGGAGAAAGAACTTCTCACATCTCACAGTTAAAGCACAAGTGTAAAGTACGTTTACTAGAATACAAGTACAGCAGCTCATTTTTAAAAACTCTTTGATGAAGTGCCACTTTGAAGAGCCAGGTTACCATTTGTTCACATTAATAAATACACAATTTATTAAATCCAAATGACCACACTACACAACACTATAGTAGTACTCCATTACAAGCGAAAGTTCTGCATCCAAAAAGTAAAGAGCTAAAGAAAAGTGTATTAGTATTACCACTAAAATACATATGAGGTAACCAAAGTCAAATACTCATTATGCAGAATGTCTCCTTTCATGCATGGTATTTTTAGTATATTGGAGTTTTACAGATGCCTTAATGTGTAAAGTAGCATTTTAATGTTGCACCAGGTCATGGTGGAGCTCATCACTGAGTGTACGCCCGTCAGATACAGATAAATGTATTCCAGTCGAAACTACAATTCTACCCCTTTAAAGTGGCCGCAAAACGAAAAAACTCAAGTAAGGTACAAGTACCTCAAAATTGTACTAGGGTACGGCACTTGAGTTGATGTACTTAGCTGATTTCCACCACTGCTGAAAGGTTGCGGTTTACAAAAAGTTATATTCACCCAAAAAATGCTGTAACAACTACCCCGGGATGAACGTGTACACTGTAGAAACAATATTTTTCTCTCCGTCTTTGCGAGACACAACGCTAACACCTTTTCTGACCAGTGTAATGGTGCTGAAAAACATTCGCAACAGATGAATAAATGTCATCGGGCATATTCTTTGAAAATATTTCACGGGCAGGGAGACATTAAGAAAGATGGGAGGTTGTTACGACCCTCGCTTGTCTCCCCCATTTCGCATATTTGCATGAATGAGGAGGGACGCATTGAGTGACAGGTGGGTAGTGCAATAGAGAACCGGCTTCAGTTTTTCACTGTCAAAAAAGGGTGTGGATCCATGACGATATAAAAATAGCAGCGTTGTAACTACAATTCATTGGTTTAAATCTACCCCAACAGACAGCTCGTTTAACCAATGAGCGGCTCTAAAAGGTCCCAGTTTTGAGTTTCAGCCAATGGGGGTAAATGGAATTCCTGAATGGGCGGTGCCACGACGTCTCCGTGCCAAGTGTTGCCGTTTGTGAGCTCCGGCAACAGATGTCGGCGGTGGAGGGGAGGTTATCCAGCACATATCCGACGGGGTGTAGGCACCGATGGAGGAGTCCGGACCAGCTGCCAGAGTTGGTTGTCTGAAGGGGAACGAGGAGAAGGCCTAGCCGTTTTGACCTCATTGAGAATTTCCTACCTGCAATCTTGGATTTTGCTATTTTTTATTTTTTTTTTTTTTACCTTGTTTCTCTACTGGAGGCCGCAGAAGCCTCGGGCTAGATTTGGCGACAAATAGAGCCGAGTGAAAGAAGACATCTGTGGGATTGTGTGGAAAGTGTCATAAAATGTATTTGCAATAATTTGACGGTCTGAAGGCGTAACATATTTGTTCTGTGGAGTCAATTGTGTTTATACGACAGCCAAAACTGGATTTAATGTTGAGTAAAAGAAAGTTAACTAGTTAGCTAGCTTGTTTTAATGCTAGTCAGCTACCTTGTAGCGAAACTCTTGCATGTTGAATGAATGAATGAATGAATGAATGAATGAATGAATTGGCCACCACAAACATTTTAACTAGCAGCTGCTTGTTGTTATTACTAGAAGACATCGAATATCACATAAGACGACACTGGTTTTCCACAACAGGGCGAGCCAAACAGTATATCCCCACCGATGCCCAGGAATGCGATTCCTGGAAGTTGGACAGCAGCGATTTAGCACTCCAAGATAGTGTTGTGTTAATATTGACTATAGCCTGGTAATGTTTATAAGGCTGGGGGAAGCTGACTCTAGCTAGCTAAGAAATATTTGCACTACTTGGACTCGGCTGCAACCGCGTGAAGATTACACCCGGTTTGGAATGGGGAACACGGTTTCATGCTGCGTCTCTCCCGAGTCGAGCCCGAAACTACCTTCGAGACAACCGGCAGAGCGGCTGGAGGAGTTCCAGACCAGCACCGAAGTGAGCGATGATAACACCGTGCCCTACCTGCAGCACATAAGTGACAGAGAAGTCCCTGATGGTACGTGTCTACTTGATACCCGGCACACCTGTGATGGTTAGACAGATGAAACTCTTAGTGTATTTGATTTGTTTCGTTCATAGGAAGGCGCTTACTCTAATCCAGTCACTGTCAAGGTGAAGAAGGAACGTCGTGTGACTCCCTGGCGCACAAATTGACTTTATCCCACCCCACATGCGTACACACACCAAGCTACTAGTGCCTCACACAAGTTCATACGTTGTGTTTAACAATACACAACAATGCCTCTCACAACTGCAGGGAAAATGCACACAAAGACATCCTCTTCAGCTATCGCCAAGTTGCCAGACTTGTTTATTGCCATCCCGCTGCCAGCAGTGCTCTGATGATAATGATGGCGACATTCTTGGCACTCTTAAGCTGGGCACTGCATCATATTGATCACACTGGTGTCATGTAACCATGTCACACATTAGCAATGAAAACAAACTATTCATCCTCCCGGGGCCACATTAACCACTCAGAAGTTAGCAATAAAAACAAGCTGTTGGTCATTATTGCCAATTCTAATGCCAACCTCAGTTTTATTTTCAGGCGTATCAGTGAGTGAGATGGGGAGAGAACATTCCTTAACTGGAACAAACACTTTACAAGCTTATGTACCTGCAACCTAACTGCATTTTGAAATGTGGTACTCATCAACGTTCCCACTATTACAGAGTGCAAGTGTAAATTACGTGCTGTGTTCATGCTATGATACAGGCCCCTGATCAGAAGAGCATATCAGATTTAGCCCTGAGCTCATTTTTGTACTATCGGCCCCCATGTGGCCACTCCTCATCGACTCCCAGACATGCCTAGTGTTCATTCCATTTATATTGTTGCGGACTACAGTGTATGAGTGCAGTTTGTTGAGACCAGCTGTTGGCAGGGTGAGGGTCAGAATCAGTCCAGCAGTCCTTCCTACATTCCTCATGTCTCCTCTTGCTGTCCTCACTTCACAATTGCTGCCATCACCTAATCCCCTGTCTTTTATGTGATGTGCAGTCTGCACGGATTTGGATGAAGAACGAAATTCTCTAAGTCAGGCCCTTCTATAAACCAATGCTCTCTTTGTGTTTGCATTGCTTGAATTTACAGTTCAATCTGTAAAATATCTTGATATCCAGTCTATTCTTTCTTTAAATACAGTTGCCCGCTGGGTGATGAGTGATTGGCGGAATGTTCTGTAAAATCTGAAAGTAATGGGACGATGACACATTTTTGGCGGTTTGCTCGCAACCTGGATTTGAAATGAAACAGTCAATATGAGCACAAATTTTTGACTTTCGGCAGAAAGTGAACAGTTGAGAAAAAATTAGCCTTTTTTTATATACAGTGCACCGGGAAGTCCACAAGGTAACATTAATTGGTCTCAAGTTTAGCTTAGTGTCAAATCTTTCGCCGTCTCCAACCCACAGATGTGACATTATTTTCCCTGGTGATGCTCTGCCAAATTTGTGCTTCAGCCATCTTCACTTCCTTCTTGTCTCAGGGGCTCTTTGTTGTGAAATCGGTTTGCGCATAAATCCTCAGAATCATGTTGCATTGAATTTTTCATGTTGGACAATGACAATTTACAGATTTATACTGTACGTTTGATCAATGTGTCAGTTAATAACTTCCTGCTCTCTCTCTGTGGGGTTTATCACTACCCACGAGTGAGAGCTAAGCAACTCACTCCCAGTCCCAGATAAGGTGCATTTGTTGATAGATTGTCTGTATAATGCACTTACATACACTTTTTGTTTTGTCAGAGCTGGCCTTGGAGTCTAACCCATCGGACCATGCCAGAGCGAGCACCATCTTCCTTAGCAAGTCTCAGACAGACGGTGAGCAATCCTAACATGACGTACACACTCAGCAGTGATTCACATAAACTGTCTTCCCTAAGATCCTTTGAATGCACACATCTGAAACACATGGTGTAGAATTAAATATTATGATACATTTTCAGGGGTTGAGGTGTTAACTGTGCACTACCTGTTATAATATTTGTGCAATTGTATAATTTTAATCCTAGGCCCTGTTTTTATAGTTCTTGTCAGCCTGGCAGTGACGTTTAAAATGTTCATCACTAACTCCGCTGTGGAGCTTGAGGAAGTTGGGAGTGAATCATACTCCCACTGGAGCCACAGGCATTTTTAACAGTCCAGTCAATGAGTGATTGAAACGGGTCTTTGGTATATGCAGACTGCTGTAGAAGTTTTTGACCAGCTGCAAGTGAACAGTCACCAAAAGATTTCAGCTTTAGTACCATATTTCTTTCTGACTTCTTTACGTGATGCCAAGTACAGTAGTATGTACTGAACACTGATTTCTGCTTCTAGCTTTGCTTTTTTTGAACGTTTCTCTTCCTTTACAGTACGAGACAAGAGGAAAAGCAACCACATAAACCATATCAGTCATGTAAGTGTCAAAATCTAAATGTGATTGCTAAACTGATTAAATGAGCTAAGCTATATTGTCTTTACTGACCTGAAGTTGAGTTTATACTGGAGATTGGCCAATTCAGGTTTTTGAAGGCACTTAGTTTTATGAATGAATTGCTTTCTTGATTGTAGATATTTTGGATATTGGCCCATTTTTGAACCAGATCTATTCAGTGTTAATCCAGAAAGTTTTACAATAAAAGCTGTTCATAATGCCCAATAATCAGATAAGGCTAGTACATATAGCTCAAATTAAAACAAGGGTAAATCAGGCAACCTTAATGTTATGAAAACGAATAACAAAATATTTTTCTTTGTTTTGCCTTTGTACTACATGAATCACAAAAATATCACATCATATATGACAGCATGAATCTTCTGAAAGTAAAGGTAGTTTTTGCTTTCAACATATATTTTTTTTAATACTCCAATAACCAGGGGTTGTGATTAGAGCGCTTGCCTTTTCGCTTCCAATTATTTAGTTTTCAATTCTTTACGTCAGCTACAGCAACCCCGTAGATCTCATCAACACTTGTCATAATTTTCTGGTCATTCTTTGTGGCATTTTTGCTCTGGCATACAAAGAATGACCACTTACTTTCAATCCCACTTACAAAGCTTTGATTGTTTTGTTTCCCACTAGGGAAATGGCTGTCAATGGGCATAACATCAGATATTTTAAAATTTCAGAAAAAAATGTAGGTTAGGAGCACCTATTCAGACATCCGGAACCAGTCTAAAGACATGCAGCCATCAAAACTAATTCCTGTCCCAAGTTGTTGATTGTGCAATTTATTGTCTCAAGGTATCTCCTGGTCCACTGTCAAAGAAATACAGCTCCTGTTCCACAATCTTCATAGATGACAGCACCGTCAGTCAGCCAAACCTCAAAAGCACAATAAAATGGTGAGAGTATTTCAAACACACACAAACACACAATGCTGTCTTGTCCAAAAGTCACTCATTCCAAATGAGAAAATCCTGTTGCCCGACAGCATGGTAATCCTAAAGTAATACCTAATGGATGCATGACTGAAACAGATGTTATTACGCCTTATTTAGGACATTTTTTTTAGTGAATCTGCATAATCACATTTCATCAGGATTATCTCAGTGTTTTTTAAATGACGCTTCCTTGCTGAATATATGCAAATGTTTTGTTAAACCATAAGCTCTGTCACATACACACACGCACACACACGCGCACACATGCACACACGCACACACACAAACAGACACAGTATACTATTCTCCCACTGAGATTGTTTTTATTAAGCTATAAAACAGAAAAACTAATCAACTAATTTCCCTCTTTTTACTCTCTGTCTCCAGTGTCACATTAGCAATATACTACCACATCAAAAACAGGTAATTTTATCACCTTTAATTTGATCTTTATTATGTAATATGTGGCAATTTAGGTTGCTAAAACTAGTATTCATTTGAAGTGTGTTAACAGATGCATTGTTTGTTGTTTAGGGACTCGGACAGGTCTCTGGACATCTTTGATGAGAAATTGCACCCCTTATCAGTGAGTATGTTGAAGAGATTTCCACAAACTCAGGAACAGTGACTTTTGCCAGTCAGAGAGCCTTAATACCTGCCGCCCATCAGTAAAGCAGAAAGTCATTTCCTCAAGCCAGTCATTTTGATTAATCAAGTAATTTGTCTGTTACCTAGTCCATCTGTCCAACCAGTCAGTCGGTCTAACTGGACACTGTCCAGGGAAGCACTTAGAGGAAATTTTACGTTAAAATCTATATGTAAATATTCAGTCATTTTATATATTCTCTAAAATGAATATCTCATCTTCTGCCGGTTGTTTCTTTTTTGTCTTTTCTTTGTAATTGGAAATCCATGTAAAACACAGTAGTGTCATAATACAAAACTTTAGTCTGTGAAGCTACAGTTCAACCTCCTCTTCCTTCAGACTGGAGATTTTTCAGCACTGTATTTTGCTTCAGGGGTCAGCCATATCAACTTGTGAACAGTGCAAGAAAAAATATGAAGAGTAGGGGTCATTAATAGATCATTAAAACAGGACGTGATTCACTGGTTTAAAAAAAAAAAAAAACGGGACAAAAGAAGGGAAAAAAATCTCCTGTCTCATCCTAGTTGGCTGTCCTTTATAAATGGTTCCCATTCAGTTAGACGTGTGATAAAGAGGCACGAGGGGTTTCTCATTCCACAGTGAAGTTGCCAAACCTCTTAGCTTTTAGTTGGCAACTCCAAATTGAAAATGACAGGAAAATGATATCACAAGGGCCTTTTTTTTTTTTTTTTTTTTTTTTTTAAAGTAACACACAGATAAAACAAACAATCTAAACAACTAAATGTCTGCTTGGAACCACAGGGCTCGTAGCCTTGTATATTAACATTACAATATTTGGACACTTCTTACTGTCATTTTACTGTCACCTTAAAATTTGATCTTTGCATGCTTGAAGCCACAGGCGGTGGAGAAGTTCCATTTTTATGAATTTTAACAGTGAAATCAGATTGCCTCCATTTCACATCTGTTTTATATACTTAACAATGTAGCCACAATCAGACCTGCCTTTTCCCAGCTCTGATCTGTATCCTCCCAGACTTTGAATGGTTTAAGACTCAATAAGCAAATAAATATAGATGAATCTCCATAGGCAGCATGATGGTGAAGTGGTTAACACTGTCACCTCACAGCTGGGTTCAAACCTGCCGGCAGGCCGGGGCCTTTCTTTGTGGAGTTTGCATGTTCTCCCCATGTCTTTGTGGGTTTCCAGGTACTCTGGTTTCCTCTCACAGTCCAAAGACATGCAGGTCAGGTTAATTATAGATTGCCCACAGACGTGAATGGTTGTTTGTCTCTGTACGTTAGCCCTGGCGACCTGTCCAGGGTGTACCCCGCCTCTCTGCCAATGTTAATGTCATCCAGCAAATGGATGGCTGGATGAATCTCCACAACAACCATGGGGCTTTCAGATAGGGCTCCTTGCATCATACTCGCTTCCCTACTACATGCATGTGTCTTTTTGTCCCATACAGAGAGAGCCAGTGCCAGATGACTACTCCCGTGTAGACCCAGAACACAAACTGATCTACCGCTTTGTCAGAACGCTCTTCAGTGCTGCACAGCTCACCGCAGAATGCGCCATCGTCACACTTGTAAGTGGTTGCCTTGCCTACACCAATATATTTGACCGCTGAATACTTACAGGTTTTTGGTGTAAAATTGGTCCAGTTTTATTAGCACAATGCATTGGTACAAATAGAGCCTGTTTTAAAGATGCTCTTGTCTATAATGTCTTGGATATTAATACCATTGTCCTGAAATTTCACAAGACATTATTTAAATTAGATTTAATTAAAGTGCAGAGTAGTTTAGAACACAAGCTTAGTTATGTGTTCATATAGTTAAATACTGTGATGTTAGATTGACTGGTCACCAGAGGGCAGTAAAGTCATGCCCCAAATAACACAATTGGCACTGTGTGATGATCAAATAACACTGTATCTTTATGAGAGTAGGGCTGGGCGATATGGCCAAAATTTTTATCACATTTTTTCCTCCATATTGCTCAATATGGCTAATTATCGATGTATAAATTCAATACCATTAATGGGGAATGAATTGCCGTCGGCATCTTTGCTAGACCAAAAGGATACACACAATGTGTTTTGGTGAGGAAAAAACTGAATATAACAGAACTTATTTGTTTACAAGAAAACTCCAAAGGGTAGCTTTTTTAATTTGAAGTTCAAAGGGTATATTCAGTTTAGGATTTAAACCATAACGCAAATAGAGGCTTGTTATGGTTATTAACTAATTTTTTTTTTTTTCTGTTTTTTCTTTTTTAATCAAAAAACTTGATTCTCTCTGCAACCAACAGGGTATAACATTTACAGTTAGGTACATGAGTATTTGGACGGTGACACAATTGTCGTAGTTTTGCCTCTGTACACCACCACAATGGATTTGAAACAAAGCCATCAACATGTGATTGAAGTGTAGACTTTCAGCTTTAATAAAAGGCCTAGAACATCTTCCCAGGTCAAGAACATTCTTGAGGAGGTAGGTGTTTCCTTGTCAAGGTCTACATTCAAGGGACGCCTTCATGAATATAAATACAGAGCGTTAACCACACGGTGCAACCACCTTGTAACACTCAAGAACACAAAGGCCAGATTATATTTTGCCAGAAACCCTCTAAAAAGCCTGCCCAGTTCTGGAACAAGATTCTTTGGACAGATGAAACCAAGATGAACTTGTACCAGAATGATGGTGAGAGAACAGTAAGGGGGAGGAAATGAACAGCTCATGATCCAAAACAGGCCACATCATCTGTCAAACATGGTGGAGACAGTGTTATGGAATGGGCATGTATGGCTGCCAATGGAACTGGGTCACTGGTGTTTATTGATGATGTGACTGCTGATAGAAGTAGCAGGATGAATTCTGAAGTGTATAGGGATCTACCATCTGCTAAAATTAAGCCAATTCTCCAAAACTGATAGGACGGTGCTTCTCAGTACAGATGGATAATGACCCAAAACGTACCATGAAAACAACTCAAGAGCTTCTCAAGGCAAATAAATGGAATATTTTTCAATCAGTCACCTGACCTCAACCCAGTTGAGCATGCTTTTCACTTACTGAAGACAAAACTGAGGGCAAAGAGAACCATCAACAAGCAATAACTGAAGGCAGCTGCAGTAAGTGTGGCAAAGCATCTCAAGGAAGGACACTCAGCATTTGGTGATGTCCATTGGTACCAGACCCTTGCAGTCATTGACTGCAAAGGATTTTCATCCAAGTATTAAACCCCTCTGAATTAAAGCCGAATATCTACACTTCAGTCACATCTTGATGGCTTCGTTTCAAATTCATTGTGGTGGTGTACAGAGGTAAAATTACAAAAATTGTCACTGTCCAAATACTTACGTACCTAACTGTATGCCTCAACAAGGCAACAGCAACAATAACTTAAAATAAACATCACACAAATGTCAAAATGTTATACTACACTTATTGCCAATTGCACACTGGTAATGGCAGCTGTATTTAACTTAATATGCCACATACAAACACAAAAATGTGACTTATAGTGTGAAAAACAATTTCTGTGCTGGTTTCTATCAAATACTCAGTATTGGCTGAGAAGCACGACGCGAGCAACTGCTGCTTGGGTTTGAACTAATGTTGCCACAAGAGGCTTGTTTGCTTGGCTGCGAATGTTATCAGTTTGGGACGGAAGACTTTGACTATCCGTATCCTCAGTGGGATGGCAACATTACCTTTTTCAAATTTTGGTAAATGGTTGGTTTGTTGTGTTTCCCGTGTTCATCGGTACAGGTTGCCTGCATATCCTGTAATGGATATCGCTCTGCTGTTTATCCAGATTTAGAAATATAAACCATTTCCAAATCACCGCTGTTGTGTGACCTCTCTTCGCCACAGTTTGTTTGTCTTGTGCAGCCGTCTGACTCTCCTCGTGGTCCGTAATTTTTCAATTTCCAACAACGTTTGTGTGGGTTTTTTCCTTTTTTTTTACGTAACCCTATTGTTGTAGCCTAATAGGGTGATTGTGCAGATGAGGATGGACCCAAATACAGAACAGATACATTTATTGTAAATTATTCATCAGTTTATCATCATCATTGTGAGAATTTTATTTTATTTTATTTTTTTATTTATCTATTTTTTTTTTTTTGCTGATAATTACTGAGAATATTTTATTACCCAGCCCAGAGTCAATTAAAAGGCATTGGAACCAAATGATGAATGAATACTTGATGACATTTGAAACTGAGTTTTTTTGCAAGACCTAAAGTTCACGGGTTTGATCCATACATATCTTTCTGTGTTATATGATGTAACAGATTGAGCAGATTTGTCTGTGGCAATGAAAGAAAAGTGTGTAACAATATGAATTTATGTCAGTTTGTTTTGTGGTTTGATTTTAACAGGCGTGTTCCTTGTCTTTAGTTGGTGACTGACAATTTTTACCAGCTGTGGGGTGCAAAACAAATGGTTTGCAAAATAGCAAGCTCCAATTAATATCACCATAATTGTGTAGTTTTTGCAGTTAGTAGCATGGAGCCTGTTTAATTTTCACTGGCTTGCTCTGTTTCTAAGGACTAACAAAAAATATGAAAAAAAATTTAACTGAACCATCAGCCGCAAACAAGTTCCCTTTTACAAGAATAAAAATTTTACTAGATACAACATTAAAAGTCATGGGCATAACACTGTTACATATGTACTACTCCTTAAAACAGGTATGACAAAACTTGCTGGCATAATATGTGCCATAGCCTAGTATTAACCTGACCGTTGTCCTTTGTAGTATATAGGGAATTATTAAGGATTCAACTGCCAAAACTTTTTTCAGTTCCTAATTAAAATTGACTTTTTTTTTTTCTTCTTCCTCAAGGTGTACTTGGAACGCCTGCTGACCTACGCTGAGCTGGATATCTGCCCCGCCAACTGGAAGCGCATTGTTCTGGGAGCCATCTTGTTGGCCTCCAAAGTCTGGGATGACCAGGCTGTGTGGAATGTGGACTACTGCCAGATCCTTAAAGACATTACTGTGGAGGACATGTGAGTTGTTTTTTGTTTTTGTTTTTGTTTTTATCTTTATGCAAAATTTGTCAATTAAGATGCTACTTCCATTGCATCTATTGAAACATGACCCTTTGGACTGATTGTTACATTCATGTTATATGTTAAAGAGAAACTGAACACCCCCTGAAAATCTTGTTTTTGATGACCTTAAGTGTTTTACCTTCTTGCTATAGTTATGTACAGCTGTGCTACAGTGTATACCCTGGGACATTCCTTGTAGGTATGTTTACAAGTGGAAAAAAAGCATACCTTTGACCACCCCCTAAGGTCAGAACTAAAAAACAGGCTTGAAACTTTCAACCAGAGATAGCAGTTTGGTGACTTGATTGCCTCTGTATTTTTGCTGATGCTATAGTACTATTGGTGTCGTTGGACCATAAACTCAAGTGCACACTGCAGTGTATTGCAACCAAGTGTTAATCACTTGAGATGAGCGTTAGAGCCAAAAGGCCACACTCAAAGGGAGGAAGAATAGCCAGCTTGTCAGAAAGAGGAGAGACAGAAAAAAAATGGCGATAACGGTGATACATTTTTAGACAGTCTGTCACGGAAGATATTCACAGTGTTGCACTTGGTGGTTCACATGAAAAGTGACAAATAGTTGTGAAAAAAGACCTAGATAGAAGTTCAAAAACTGGATCCTTTCTCACCTCTGCACCGCTGTCCAATAATGTCGTGAGGTGAATGTGAATGTCACATTTTCGGTTTCAGAAAATTACAGATATGGTCGGGCACACATCCCTCTAATCAGACATGGGCACGGTGTGTGGGGAGGGAGTTTCTAAAGCTATTTGACTGTCTGACAAACATTTCTGATGGGGTTACTGGCGTCCTTAGCACCTCCTTGCTAGTTTGTTGGAAAGAGCTGGATTTTCTTTGTCAGGTTAGGGGCAGGTTTTCCGCTCCAACCCAAGCAGTTCAAGTATCTTGTGGTCTGATGAGAGTATGAGATCACAGATGACAAGTTTTCTTGCACATGGTGTCCTGGCTCAGACTTTGGGGTGTCCGGACAGAGCTCAAAGTAGAACCACTGCTCTTCTATGTTGAAAGGTAACCAATTGATGGCGGTTCAGTGTCTCATTGGTCTAGGGAAGACCCAGACCATACTGTAGCCTTTACATGCCCTACCTTGCCTGGGAACACATTGAAATCCCCCTTTGAGTGCTGGATGATGTGGTTAGGAAGGACATCCAGGCTCCTTTACTGCGGCCACCACGACCCAATTTGTAATGACTGGATAAGCAGTTGTGTAATGGTTTAGCACTGTATTTGTTGAGCTTTTTTGTTAATTGTGGTCAGGTCCT